>NC_134363.1:34355393-34465393 GCF_048569485.1 Anomaloglossus baeobatrachus | reverse complement strand
CATGTATGACTAATACTAGATCTTCGCAGGATCAGCTCGAGCTGCAGGAGCGCTAATCCCAGCAGGCAGGCCGGTTTATTACACAATCGCGCCTGCCAGTCAGGCGAGTGTAAAATCCCTTTTCGGTCACCTGATTTCCTCTAAATTGCTTCAGATACCGAGGGGAGCCTTCCTGGTAATTAAGGCAATTAGTGAAATGTTATTTAAGCAATTTGCTGTTCATTAATGCAAAGCAGCTCCACTTCACCAAGCCGGCGTTCGGCGAGAAAAAAAAAAAAGCCTTAGAGAAGTGAATTTAGAAGTAGTTTATTTATCCTTCACCAAAAACTGAATTCCGGAGGAAGTGAGACTCCATGGGAATAAAAACACAAAGAACCCCTGACCGGTTTTTCAAACTGTCCATGAGCACGGAACAATCTTTAAGTGCAGTCATTGTTCTCGGCAGCACGTCTGGTTACACTACACAATGTGCTGCCGAGAATTTTTTTTTTTTTTAAAAAAAGCTTAAAAATAATGTCACTCCACGGGCGAGTGTTTTGCTCCTTCATTGGATAATCGGCAACCTGGTTGTTAAGTGTACTTGAAAATCGTTCAGTATAAAAAGTACCTTAAGGGGTTAATTTAGCAACCATTTTTTGACATAACTCTGGCATAAAATATTATTATTGTATATTTTTTATTTAATAATACTAAATATAGTTTTGTATTTTAATTTTTATATTTTTGTATAATTTTATTTTTATATCTTTTTTATTTATGATTTATGTTTAAGAGTTTATTTGTATTAGATTTTTATTTGATTTGTAGTATTTTAATTTTATTTTGATTATTTTTTTATTTGTATTTTTATTATTGTACATTTTTATTATTTATGATATGTAGTATTTGTATATATTTTAATCTTTATATTCATGATTTGTATTTTTATTTTTTGATGTATATTTTTTTTATTTAAAAAAATAAAAATCAAATCATGAATATAAAGAATATTAAAATATATACAAATACTACACAAATAAAAATTTACAATAAAAATAATCAAAAAATAATCAAAATAAAATCAAATAAAAAAAAATACTACAAATAAGCAAATAAAAATCTAAAATAAAAATACAAAAAAACTATATAAAAGATAAATCATAAATAAAAAAAGATATAAAAATAAAATTATAAAAAAATATAAAAATTAAAATACAAAACAAATAATAATTAATAATAATTTTGAAGTAAAAGGCGTTTAGTTCACAAGTCTTGATGCAGATTCATCCGGAGTAAAATATGTGCAACTCTCAAGGAATTGGGTGCATCTTTTAGCTGTTCGGTGGTGATAAAATTGGTGCAAATTTTTGGTCAAAAACGACAACTTTTTTTGTGTTCCACAAAAATTCTTGTTAACATTTGTACATTTTACGGGGCTTTTTTTGCACAAATTGATCGTCTAAGATTTTCCAAAACTGGGACAACTTCTGCAAAATTTATAAATGTAGCAATAACACATAAAACAGTGATACACAAAAAAAATAAAAATAAAATACGTTGTGAGTCGCATGAAATTCCAACTTTTTTTATTGTTTTAAGATATACATTCTTAAATGTGAACAGACTTTTGCTAAATATATTTACAATCTGTGTATACAGGGGAACCTTTTTTTATTATTTTTTTTAATATACATAATGAAGTTAAACCTGACATTTCTACCCGTCCCAGAGCTAGACCACCCGCCCTGCCCGTGCCCACTCGCATTGCCAATTTGGTATGCACTGTGTTTTGTTTTTTTAGACCCCCTCCCCAGACATTAGGCTGGCAGTGAGATAGTTAAAAACCCCACAGACGCTTACAATGCTTATTATGAGGTTACTGAAGGTCCTGAGGATTAGTGGGAAGTGGTGTTAGAGGCTCTTGGCAGAAACAGAGTTAATCATGCCGTACGTTCTATGGAGAAAAGTCATGACCAAAGTCTCCAAGTCAATCTTTAAAATTAACAGGGTGTCTTTAGAATAAAAAAAAAAAAAAAAAACAAGTTTGGCTCCCCCCCACCAAATAATGGCCGTCCTCGGCCAATGGCTACATATGGTATTGCAGCTCAGACCTAGTCAACCTAAATGGTACAAAGTTGCAATACCAAATGCAGGAGTTAAAAAATTATAATCTTTGTCAAACTTTAAAATTTAATAATGGAACAGCAAAGTTAACATTTCCTTTTAACAAAACTCTGACCAACATGACAGAGAAAACCATTATTTAATAAAACTGAGAGTTCTGTACTTTGAGCTCAAAAATGACAAATTTTGCCTTTAAGGGATTGTCCAGTTTATTTAATGCATGCAGGTGAAGTGATAATGTTACGCGCCTGCTCAATGTCACTTTTGATAACTCAGATTGCTAACCGTGGCTTTTGGCAGTTCTGGGACTTTTAGTCCAACAACTGCTCAGCCAGCCTGAGGATTTTCTTCTAAATATGCTATGGCTTAAAGAAGTTAAGGATGAAAGTTGCGGAGAAGTTGAAGGACCGTTCAGGCCATGTGATCAGTTACATATCTGGCCTGAAAAGAACATCAAAGTGTGGTGTGCACGAATGTAGCTGAGCAGAGTGTGGCAGCTGACCAGCTTATATGTAGCAAAGGTGAGTGTGCATGTAGCTAAAGCAGAGCGTGTATAGAAGGGTTGTGTGTACATGTAGCTGAGCAGAGTGAGAAGCAGAGCTGTGTGCACACTCATGTATGTAGCTGAGCAGTGAAACAGAGCTTAGTAAATGCACATGTATGTAGCTGAGCAGTGAAACAGAGCTTAGTAAATGCACATGTATATAGCTGAGCAGTGAAGCAGAGCTTTGTAAATGCTTATGTATGTAGAGGAGCAGTGAAGCAGAGCTGTGTTAGCACCCGTGTATGTAGCAGAGCAGTGAGAAGCAGAGCTGTGTGCTTAATCAGGGATTAAGCTGAGCAGAGTGAGAAGCAGAGCTGTGTGCTCCCTTGAATATGTAGCGGAGCAGAGCGAGAGAAGCAGAGCTGTGTGCTCCCTTGTATCTGTAGCGGAGCAGAGTGAAAGAAGCAGAGCTGTGTGCTCCCTTGTATATGTAGCTGAGCAGAGTGAGAGAAGCAGAGCTGTGTGCTCCCTTGTATGTGTAGCGGAGCAGAGTGAGACAAGCAGAGCGGTGTGCTCCCTTGTATGTGTAGCGGAGCAGAGTGAGAGAAGCAGAGCTGTGTGCTCCCTTGTATGTGTAGCGAAGCAGAGTGAGAGAGGCAGAGCTGTGTGCTCCCTTGTATGTGTAGCGGAGCAGAGTGAGAGAGGCAGAGCTGTGTGCTCCCTTGTATGTGTAGCGGAGCAGAGTGAGAGAAGCAGAGCTGTGTGCTCCCTTGTATGTGTAGCGGAGCAGAGAGAGAGGCAGAGCTGTGTGCTCCCTTGTATGTGTAGCAGAGCAGAGTGAGAGAAGCAGAGCTGTGTGCTCCCTTGTATTTGTAGCGGAGCAGAGTGAGAGAAGCAGAGCTGTGTGCTCCCTTGTATGTGTAGCGGAGCAGAGTGAGAGGCAGAGCTGTGTGCTCCCTTGTATGTGTAGCGGAGCAGAGTGAGAGAAGCAGAGCTGTGTGCTCCCTTGTATGTGTAGCGGAGCAGAGTGAGAGAAGCAGAGCTGTGTGCTCCCTTGTATGTGTAGCGGAGCAGAGTGAGAGGCAGAGCTGTGTGCTCCCTTGTATGTGTAGCGGAGCAGAGTGAGAGAAGCAGAGCTGTGTGCTCCCTTGTATGTGTAGCGGAGCAGAGTGAGAGAGGCAGAGCTGTGTGCTCCCTTGTATGTGTAGCAGAGCAGAGTGAGAGAAGCAGAGCTGTGTGCTCCCTTGTATGTGTAGCAGAGCAGAGTGAGAGAAGCAGAGCTGTGTGCTCCCTTGTATGTGTAGCAGAGCAGAGTGAGAGAGGCAGAGCTGTGTGCTCCCTTGTATGTGTAGCGGAGCAGAGTGAGAGAGGCAGAGCTGTGTGCTCCCTTGTATGTGTAGCGGAGCAGAGTGAGAGAAGCAGAGCTGTGTGCTCCCTTGTATGTGTAGCGGAGCAGAGTGAGAGAGGCAGAGCTGTGTGCTCCCTTGTATGTGTAGCGGAGCAGAGTGAGAGAGGCAGAGCTGTGTGCTCCCTTGTATGTGTAACGGAGCAGAGTGAGAGAAGCAGAGCTGTGTGCTCCCTTGTATGTGTAGCAGAGCAGAGTGAGAGAGGCAGAGCTGTGTGCTCCCTTGTATGTGTAACGGAGCAGAGTGAGAGAAGCAGAGCTGTGTGCTCCCTTGTATGTGTAGCGGAGCAGAGTGAGAGAAGCAGAGCTGTGTGCTCCCTTGTATGTGTAGCGGAGCAGAGTGAGAGAGGCAGAGCTGTGTGCTCCCTTGTATGTGTAGCGGAGCAGAGTGAGAGAAGCAGAGCTGTGTGCAACTGTCCATATGAGTGCAGCACAGGTGTGTGTGTATATGAATACTGTATGTAGCAGTATATAAGAGTGTGTGCATACTGTAAAGCTATACGGTACAATAAACATGTGAACAGACCCACTAGCAATAGATCTATTACAAGTATTCTATAATATTGATGCCTCAACGTCTTTCCACCAATGTATTAAATTAGCAGAAAAAAAGTGTTTTCCTATTTTCTGGTGTCTTAAGCATATAGTCTGATAATACGGGAAAAAAGGTGAACAACCCCTTTAAGGTACATTTTAAGAAAAATCTGATTAATACTGCAAGGTGAGATGTGTAGTCCGACTTTGAGCTGAGTGATTTTAGGCAGAGTGGATTCTACGAACCTGTTGCCTGGCAACTACATTTAAAAATAAAACAAATCATCACTGGTTGATAAATATAATCATAGCAACCAAATCAAATCAATCTGCGGAATTAATCAGATTTTTCTAAAACTAATTAAAATTCATCAACAATCCCATGTTCAGATAGATATAGATATTTATTTATTATTTCTTCTTTTTCCTCCATCGATCAATTTCAGAGCAGCCGTTTTCTTTTTAGTACACGGGAAAATAAGAAAATATGTAATATATTTTAAGAAATAAAAAAAGTAAATATTAAAATTGACAGTTTACTCGTTATTTGTCGTCATTACTTCATCTGCTAAATTGATTCAATTTTTTTTAAAGGAATATAACCCCATATAGGCAACAGCAAAAGTGCATTATACCTCAAGGGGTCTAGGACTTATTCAATTTTATTTTATTTTATTTTTTTACTTCTCTGCCAGAAGCGTCATAAATTTCTAAAAAAAAAAAAAATAAAAAAACAAACATTGTGAAATAAAAAAAAAAAAAAAGGGCAAAAAGACAATTTCTGCATAGGGCCAGATATATTAAGACTATTAGTGATGCAGCCTGCAGGTCATCTCGATAAGGCACATTTGTGTAGGTCTGATTGTATCGTCAAGGTGAAAGCCACAGAAGATTGGTTATGTTTTATATATTTAATAAAAAAATAAAAAGGAAAAAAAAAACAAAAAACAAAAATTGTCCACAAAGAGGTTTTTGGGACAGAAATTTTTGGAACAATATTTTACATGAAGGCAAAACATCATTGTGGCAACACACGCCCAGGAAATTACAGATGAAATTACTGAGTCTGCGGAGCAAAATTGAATTTGGTGAGTCTCGAAAGAATAAAAAAAAAAAAAAAAATATTTTTTTTTTTAAAAAAAAAATTAAAATTAACTAAAAATTAAAGTTTAAATTATAATTTACTTAAAATTTTTACTTTAAAAAAAAATAAATTTTTACTTATTTTGTCAAAGTAAAAAAGTGAATGATTTTTTTCACTTATTTTTACTTTAAAAAAAAAATAAAAATTAGTTAACTTTTTTTTAAAGTAGAAATTAATTTACTTATTTTTTAAAAGTACAAAATTAAAAAAAAAAAGTAAAAATAATTTTCACTTTAAAAAAAAAGTAAAAACAAAGAATTTTTACTTTTTTTTTTAAAAGTGAAAATTTTTTACTTTTTTTTTTAAAAGTAAATTTTTTTTACTCGTTTATTTTACTTTAAAAAAAAAAGTAAAAACAAAGAATTTTTACTTTTTTTTTTAAAGTAAAATAAATGAGTAAAAAAGAAATTTACTTTTAAAAAAAAAAAAAAAGTAAAAAATTACATTTTTTTTTACTTTGAAGAAGAAAAAAAAAAAAAAAAGTTTCCAGTCACCCATGTAATTTTTAGTGGCCAATATCCTGCAGAGAAAACTACAGAATAGGTGTTTATTATATGTATACATATTTATGTTACTTTTAAACGGGGTGATACATAAAAACACCCGTTTATTAATATTTTATTTTATATTTCCTTAGCTTTTTTTTAATGATAAAAAAAAAATGGTTAGCAGAAGAAGGCGAGTGTTGGGGGGAGGTGGGGAAGGGTTAGGGTAGAAAAGTTGATAAAAAAAAAAAATATATGTTGGAAATAATTTTTTTTGTACAATAATATATAAACACTCAAAATTTGTAAGGCAACCCTCATGAATAATAATGTGTCAGATTAGGCAATGCAGGGCAGATCAGTTCCTTGGTGAGACAGTTAAAAGATTAAATATCCTGATGGTAGGAGATGGTAGCGAAAATGCTGGGGTGCATGAATGCCCAGGGTGAAATGAGGGGGAGTGTTGCGCCCCCAAAAAACCTGAGAAGAAAGCACCAGTCTTTAGCTGGCAAGGGCAGGGCCTGGGCATAGATTCCTTTGGATTTATTTATTTCCCCACTTGTAAAAATCTTTTATAAAAAAAAAAAAAAGAAAAAAAAAAAAAAAAGGAAACCGCACCTTATTTGACATCCCAGCTTTATGCCATGCAGATCAGGAAGCAATATTTACATATGTACGAAATAACGGGAGGTAAAAATGGGCGCCCAATTAAGAGTGAGATCATTTAAAGCAATTTTCCTTAGGTTAAAAAATAAAAAGCCTTTCTACAGCACACCCAGTCAATTAATTTTCATGTCTTTCCCGCCCCCTCTTTAACCTCCCGCCCACAAATAAAAATGATAAAATAAAATACAGGATTATAAAAAACAAAATAATGTCCTCACATCCAGGGAATTTAAGGATTTTTTTTTTCATGGGTTGGGGATAAAATTCCGCTGGATCATGATCCCACAAAGGGGATCAATCTGCATATAGGTGACTAGGCTACGCTTGGTGGCCCAGTGAGTCTCCATTAGGAATCTCTACTTTCCAGTGACAGTTCCTCTGTGGCTCGCTGGAGATCGGTGCTGACCCTTCTACAGGGAGGTCCACCGGGCTGTGGGGGAAGTTTTGGCTCCTCCTGATTACTTTTTACTTTTTTGTCCGACTCCTCCGCTCCTCCCTCGGCCTCCAGACGTTGATCCTCACTCCAACGACGCTTGAAACGCAACTTAAGGGGGATGCAACGGCCACTTTCGCTTCCCGCGTTGACCGCTTCTTCTTCCCTTCCGGGCGTAATCGGTGGAGGGGCTTTTTGCTCTGGTGCTGTGGGTGCCTTAAACACCTCCTCATCTTCTTCCTCTTCTTCGCTGATGTCAGTCACCTCCACCATCAGTTCCTCCTCATCTTCTTCGGCATCGGAGATGGGCTCCACTTTGATTTGTGGTACACCGGAAGAAGAGGAGGAGGGAGAGGAGGTAGATGAACTAGGTTCCAAGTGTCGGTCCCGCTGCTTTTTGCCCAAAGGAGGAGGCTGGAGTTTAAATTTGAAGGGTGGCTCATCAGGAGGCAAATGGAGAGGCTTTTCGGGGCGTTGTGGTTGAGGCACCACAATACTTGGGTAGTGCAGGAATGCCCGTGGGCTGAGGTGGTAGTTATACACGCTCTGCGTGTGTGCCTGAAGGTAACGCTTCATGTCTTCGGGGTTGAATGAGAAATGACTACCACCTGGGTACATGGGGCTAAGAGTGGGTGAAGGGGTATAGTTCATATGAGTAGGGGTCATTGGTAAAGCAGGTGACAGCTGCGGGGGCAATAGACCAGCCGGTGCACCCATAGGTGATACAGGGAATGGGCTTAGGGGTTCTGGCACCCGTGGACGAGGGTAAACCCTGAAAATACCCTCATGAGACAGTCGAGGAAGTGGCGGCCCTCTGAATGGTGGGATGTCTGGTCCGGGGCCTCTTCGGTGCTGCTCTTCGCTCAGGCTCTCTTCTACTTCAGAGTTAGCGGAGGTGCCATCACTGCAGTCACTGACGGATCCACGTGCTAGACGTCGTGCCACGGAGGAGAAGAGGGTTGGTGACCGGAGATCCTCGGTGGGAGATAACACATCTGAAGGGGTGCATGGTGGGAAACGGAAGTGCGTTCCTCCTGATGGTACAGGTGGGGCACTCTGAGGTACTGGCCCTCCTATAAAAAAAGGGAAGACAAAAAGGAAGCCACATTAAAAAGGCAACGCACACAACTTCAAAAACATCTACAGAGTCCGTAAGAACGATACCAGATGGTGGACGTTTAGGGTTAGACTGTCGACCTTAGGTTGTCACAATCACCATTCCCAGGGACAGAAATTATGATCGGTACTGGGCAAACTCTAACTAAAAGGGATTGTAAACAAACGATAACTGGGGAAGACCTCGGCCTATCCGGAATTCCCTCTACGTTCAGGTCAATGTCCATCTGTGGAAACCATGGATGGCTTGAAGGCATGAGAAATGGGAGTCTTCAACGCAGAGGCTGTCCCACTGGGCAGGACCCAAATGGGAGATATCACCCTCTACGACATGCATATGGACAGCGGTTTCCTTTTTAAAAAACAACCCCCTTAGGCACCCTTCACACTTCCGTGATTCCGATACGCATGATGACAGTTTTCATACGTACAGGAGACACGGACATACGCAGACCTATTAAAATCAATGGGTCTGTGTACACATCCTTTTTTCCGCACAGATGTGTATCCGTGTGCTCCACACGGCGACATGTCTGTTTTTCTCCAGCAGCACGGGTGTCACAGACCACACACTGATGTGATCCATGGAGAAAACACGTATCTTTGAAAGAAAATGATTTTTTATACTCATTGTCTCCAAACCTGAATCTTCGGTGCCGCTGTCACTTGCTTCCAGGCCCGCTCATTATGCTCATGCATATTCACTGCATTGTGGACACAGAAGCAGCAGCACAAGAGACAGCCGAGTATAGAAGTTCCTGCTGTTCGTGTGCTAGCTATCACATATAGCACTCTGTGAAAACACACACACGCACGCACACCACGTGCATTTTTATCACGCAAGTAAAGGGGGCCTAGGAGCTGATTTACAAGCAGTGATTTTTAGAAAAATTCAGGCAGAAGACATGTAAAAACCCTATCAGAGAAGACTTCTCAGATCTCATGGGTGTGGAGGCTTCGCAAGACACAAATAGATATGACCTCTGAAAGGAGGATCGCCATGCGGAGTTAAAAAAACGCCTGATCCTTTTTGTTTTCTAGGGAAATACACATTAGCTTACTCTTCTCTCCCCATTAAACACTCATGCTTGGCCGAAGAGAGTGATTCACGAGAGGAGACTGGAACGAGCATCATGGACTTTCCAAAACCCTTTCAATTAGGCAGCAGTGGCTCAAACTGGAACTTTAAACACGCCAGCGCTTGGGATCAAAAAGTAAAAGCACCAGGTATAGTCCCCATACATGACACATTCCTTTGGTTCTCTAGTAGTGGCGCTTTCATGGATGCATATTACACATGCAAAGTCACATTTTTTTTAGTGTAGGGTCTTTACGTCCTTCGTGGGTGTTTGCTTATCCTCCAATATTAATAGGGAAACTCAACTGGAAATTTTCATGAAATAATGGGCACTTCTGTATCGTAAGGTTAGGAGGGCCGGTGAGGTCATGTATCCGATCAGCAGGTATAATGCACCCGTCTTATTCACGGTTCGGCAAGTATCCGTAGACGCAACGGCACTGGCTCCTCTCATCTCCCGACGCAGAGGTGAGTGGAGCCGGCCACCCCCGTAAACGTATCAGTTTCAAAGACTTACCCGTCATGCCCATGTCTATGAAGGGGTAATTGACCAACACCAGTTTGTTGAAGTTAAACTTGTAGGTGAAACGTTTGCCTTTGGTTTTGTGAAGGATTCTTTTGTTGTAGTAATACCTGAAAACAATACAAAAAAAAAAAAAATTAAAAAAATGGTTACGGAATTTGCGATTGTACAGGAGCAAATCATCTATGTACCGGGGCAATATGCAGTCGTGACACATGGCTGATGAACGGTGCTGGACTTCAATAGTACCGTATTTATATTCTCGCTGTATAAGACTACCCCTCTTCCAACAAAGGAAGGCGATACTGTGGGCTCAGGGGTGTAACGGAGGGCTCAATTGAAGCTTTTGGCTTTCCAGGGTGACGGTGGGGGAGTGGCATCATAGGAGGCGTCACAGTACGCAATTGAGGGTGTCGCGACAGCCGCCATTGAATGCCCTGGATATGGCTTACCAGGGCGACGGTGGAGGAGCCGGGTCATAAGAGGCAGGATCTCAGGACATGCTCGGGGGCTGTCATGGCGTGCAACATTAATGTGCTGGCCGGCAGTTTTCGTAGCTCTCACAGGATGCGATGTCTCAGCGGCAGGTGCACTAAACTGACTGCCGGCTCCATTGAATTGCCCGCGGTCGACGAGATGGACTTCAAGAAAATGGCCGTGCGCAGATAGGACTCCGCGGCCATTTTCTTTAAGTCCACAGCATCAATCTGCGCATGCGCCACTTCCACTGCCATTTTCTTGAAGTTCATCTCGTTAAACGCAGGAGACTCCATGGAGCAGGTAGTCCACTTAATACACCCGAGACACCCTTGCAGCCCATCCGTCCACCGATCAATGCACCCGCCGCCGAGAAACCATCGCAGCCCGCAGATCAATGCCGCCCACCGTGACGCCGCCCAGCACATCCTGTGAGCCTGTTTGCTATGACGGTAATTATACACCCTAAAGGCAAGACCCTGCGTATAAGACGACCCCCGACTTTTGAGAAGATTTTCAGGGGTTAAAAAGATGTCTTATACCCCGGAAAATACGGTAGATGATATTTTGAGTCCCCTGCAAACACAAATTGACAAAAAAAAGTCACCTCCGAGTGTTTATCATCCCGACTTCCAGGTGTTTTCCAAAACAGGAACATATTAATCATAGGCAGATTTGGGAATTCTGAGGAATAATTGCTTGTTTCATCGGTAGTCACCTAGAAGCCTTTGCTTGTCCCTTCCAGATCGCAGCCCTATTATTTCGCATGGGGTATATTTTGCTGGATGGAACCCAGTAATTACCCCTTTGCTTTTCTAAACACCCAGGTGTAACGGAGACACGAGGACCTTATAATTAGATCTCGGCTCCTGCCTCCCACCGCAGGTATGAGAAGTAAATAGGTGAGGACGGAATCGCGTCCTGCCAACCTGTAACCCTTTCTTAGGTGGGCATAGGTACCATCTATAAGAGAGTAATGGGGGTCTTGACCACTGGGATGAGATGTAAAGATATTAAACCAACAAGGCTGAGTTAACGAGCACTTGAACCCATCCTTTCTTCCATTTCTGTTAAGCTGATTTTTGCTAACAGCAATGACCAATACAGAGCAATAATTGCAAACATAAAAGAGTAAAAGAGCACTTTCCCTTTATAACAGGAACGGTTGGTGGGGCAACAATTGTGGCTGTCACGGTAGAGGTGCAGGCTTTTTAAAAAGGAGTTCCCCCAGATGAAGCTAATCGGGCGAAACACGAGTGTGTTACGCTGTCTTTTCCCTATATATTGGGAGCATAATAAATCCATCAACCATAGACCATAAAGCTGTTGAAACGCGGTACCTGAAGTCCAGCATTTATGATACACAGATTGGGATCTCAAATTGTTGCCAAAAATTCAAGGCAAAGAGCTTCATCTTGCATCATGTCCCCCTTCCTTCCAGGGGTAAAAACAACTTACTACCAAAGTGCCTCCACACAAGGGTATTATTATTTGGGAAAACACTTTTGTGGGGAAATTTCCCCAATTTGTGATAAAGATAATTAGCTGCTTCTTTTAAGATAATATATAAAAGTTAATGAATTAGACTAGCCCCAGATGAAGCCAATTGGGCGAAACTGAAATAGAACTTTTTATAGGCTATGTTTTACCTACTGTTTATCTTGTGGATAGAATAAGTTTTGTTGTTGCAAAGCGATATTTTACCAGTTTGAATTTTTTTTTTGGGAGCTGGGGGGGAAATTGGATGAAAGGTGCTAACTAACACCTTTCATACTAGCTGCGGATTCCGGATGCACTTTGTGACTTTTTGGTGTTTTACTGGTCGGGATTTATGCCATTACTTAGAGGTTTGTTAAAAAGTACCTTGAGTTATAAAGTTATCATCAAAAAGGGTGTGTAACTTGGGACCCCCGATGATCACAAGAATATAAAACACCTTCTAGAATCCGGCATATTGACAGGGAAGCAAAAACAAATCCATCCAATGAGTGGTCATCCGCAAAGGACCATGTTAGAGGAGTTGTGTTATGCGGGCGTCACACAGGACGATCTATTGAGCGATCGTACCCGCCCCCGTCGTTTGTGCGTCACGGGCAATTAGTTGCCCGTGGCGCACAAAGTCGTTAAACCCCCGTCATATGCACTTACCTGCTGAGCGACGTCGCTGTGGGCGGTGAACATCCACTTCCTGAAGGGGGCGGGACGTTTGGCGTCACAGCGACGTCACATAGCGGCCGGCCAATAGAAGCGGAGGGGCGGAGATGAGCGGGATGTAACATCCCGCCTACCTCCTTCCTTCCGCATTGCCGGCGGGACGCAGGTAAGCTGTGTTCATCGTTCCTGGGGTGTCACACAGAGTGATGTGTGCTGCCCCGGGTACGATGAACAACCGATGCAGAGAAGAAGAAACAACTTTTTGAAAATGAGCGACGTATCAACGAGCAACGATAAGGTGAGTATTTTTGCTCGTTCACCGTCGCTCGTAGCTGTCACACGCAACGATATATCAAACGATGCCGGATGTGCGTCACTTACGACATGAGCCCGCCGACATATCGCACGATATATCGTCTCGTGTGACGCCGGCTTTAGTTAAGAACCCCTCATTACAATGTAATCTCACCTGAGTGCTCGGCTCAGCTTGTCATAGTTCATTTGAGGTTTGCACTTGCGCACGCCCCATAACCGCGCAACCTCATCGGGGTCCTTTATTACAAATTCTCCGTAGTCTCCCTGCCAGGCGATGACATCATGATACTCCTCTTTTCTCAGAAGCTCCAGAATAAAGTGCCAGAGCTGGATCTGTCTGGAGCCCGGGCTGGACTCCGGCTTATAGGCCCAGTCAGGAAAGGCAAACCCTGGAACAAGAAGAAAAAAGGGAATTTAAGTTATATAATTCAATGAGACCATTTTGGCGCTGTATACAGGGCAGAAGACAAAGAACGCTGACGAAAGGCCCAGATGCAAAGTGCACCGTTTTGGGTTTCCAAACACTGGTGGATTCGTGCGGCAGCCATGACAGTTCCCAGAGTGGTCACCCAGGTTCCACATATTATCCATTTTATAAGGTTACATTTAATTAGTGCAGAATTATAAGCCATTTGAGAAAAGCCAGGCAAGTGCGTCCCTTCCGGAAGGCGCGGGAGCCGGGCCAGCGAGCGCGAGCCGTGCTGAAGTGCGCTCCTTTCGGAAGGCCCGGAAACGCGCTCCTTTCGGAAGACCCGGAAGCCGGGGGGAGCGCACTCCTTTCAGAAGACACTAAGCCGGACGAGGAAGCGCGCTCCTTTCGGTAAACACGGAAGCCGGACGAGGAAGCGCGCTCCTTTCGGTAAACACGGAAGCCGGACGAGGAAGCGCGCTCCTTTCGGTAAACACGGAAGCCGGACGAGGGAGCGCGCTCCTTTCGGAAGACACGGAAGCCGGACGAGGGAGCGCGCTCCTTTCGGAAGACACGGAAGTCGGACGAGGGAGCGCGCTCCTTTCGGACGACACGGAAGCCGGGCGAGCACGCTCTCCTTTCGGACGACACGGAAGCCGGGCGAGCACGCTCTCCTTTCGGAAGACACGGAAGCCGGGCGAGCACGCTCTCCTTTCGGAAGACACGGAAGCCGGGCGAGCACGCTCTCCTTTCGGAAGACACGGAAGCCGGGCGAGCACGCTCTCCTTTCGGAAGACACGGAAGCCGGGCGAGCACGCTCTCCTTTCGGAAGACACGGAAGCCGGGCGAGCACGCTCTCCTTTCGGAAGACACGGAAGCCGGGCGAGCACGCTCTCCTTTCGGAAGACACGGAAGCCGGGCGAGCACGCTCTCCTTTCGGAAGACACGGAAGCCGGGCGAGCACGCTCTCCTTTCGGAAGGCACGGAAGCCGGGCGAGCACGCTCTCCTTTCGGAAGACACGGAAGCCGGGCGAGCACGCTCTCCTTTCGGAAGACACGGAAGCCGGGACAGTCGCACGCTCCTTTCAGAGACACGGAAGCCGGACAGTCGCACGCTCCTTTCAGAGACACGGAACCCGGACAGTCGCACTCTCCTTTCAGAGACACGGAACCCGGACAGTCGCACTCTCCTTTCAGAGACACGGAAGCCGGACAGTCGCATGCTCCTTTCAGAGACATGGAAGCCGGACAGTCGCACGCTCCTTTCAGAGACACGGAACCCGGACAGTCGCACGCTCCTTTCAGAGACACGGAAGCCGGACAGTCGCACGCTCCTTTCAGAGACACGGAACCCGGACAGTCGCACTCTCCTTTCAGAGACACGGAAGCATACTCCCCCATTTCTTTACCTCACTCCCTATAATAAGTGAGCATGCATCTAATTTTCAGGATTGGTCATTTGGAACATACCCCATTGATAGGAGGAATGGAGGCAATATCTGTATTGAACAACATGGCCAATTCAATCAAACCTCAGCTTTTGAAAACAGTAAGCGCACTTGTGTAGCTCGGGCTATACCAGTGCAGCGGGATCTGAACGCAGTATAATGGGTCTGCAGCGAGTGCAATATTCTCAGACGGATCCTGCATTAAACTGTAAAGTGCTGACTAGGTGGCAGTAAACAGACAGGACTTCCCATGCAGGATGGGCCTGTGTGCTGCAAAACCACGTGAACTGGCTCCAAACATGTGAGGCAGTGGTGTGTGGCGCTGCCTGCCAGCTCACCGCTCCCTCCATCCATCCACAGCGCACACCAAATAGCTCCCAACTGAGGTCACATCATCCCCATACAAAGGCCCTTTTCTTATAAGGGCAGAGAGCGGGCCGTCTCCTGCACATTCCTTCCAGGAGTACAGAAGTAAGAGGGGGTGGGGGGCACTGGTGTAAAGCGGGATTGTCCCACCACCACCTCCTCCCGCACAGCATCCATTTACTCCAGTATCCATCGCTGGTACCAAGTGCTACCATGATGTAGACTAGAAAAAAAAAAAAATAAATAAATAAAATAAAGTTTTACGAAAAACAGTTTTTTGTGCAACAGATTAGTAGCCCACAGCTAGCTGGGGCGGGGGAGGGGGGGGGGGGGGGTTGTAATGCAATATATATTCTTGTGTAAGGTAAATAAATGATTCACCTCTTCCGAACAAGTAATTTTCATTTTTTTCCCACCGCTCTCATTTTTTCCTAAACCCTCCTCCAAGACCCATAACTTTTTGGCTTTGAGTTTTTGCAGAGCGACTTGTAGTTTTTAATAACGCCATTCATTTGTTCCATATGAACTGAAAAGCTCCAAAAAAAAAAAAAAATTCCAAAGTTGGGTAAAATATTATAAAAATAATTGAAAATACGTAATAAATAAAAACTATTAACAGAAAAAAAAACTAATAGAAAATAATATTTTTATTAGTGTTTATTAAACTAAAAAAATTTAAGAATAAAAAAAGGCAAAAAAAAAAATAGGAAGGGCAAAAAAAAAAAGGAAGGGCAAAAAAAGGGAAGGGCAAAAAAAGGGAAGGGCAAAAAAAGGGAAGAGCAAAAAAAGGGAAGAGCAAAAAAAGGGAAGAGCAAAAGAAGGAAGGGCAAAAGAAGGAAGGGCAAAAGAAGGAAGGGCAAAAGAAGGAAGGGCAAAAGAAGGAAGGGCAAAAGAAGGAAGGGCAAAAGAAGGAAGGGCAAAAGAAGGAAGGGCAAAAGAAGGAAGGGCAAAAGAAGAAGGCAAAAAAAAGGAAAAAAAAATTAGAATAAAAAAAACAAAAGAAAAAATTATAAATTAAAATAAAAAAAAAAATCCCACAATTCCGCCATGGTATTTTTTTACGCATTATGCATTTTTATATTATAATTATGTATTCTATATCTTTTTATTCATTTTTTCTTCTGCATCACTGCATTTTCTATCTGGGTTTAAGTTTTTATATATTGGATTTGTTTTATTTTTAATTCCTTTGTTTTTTAATTTGGAAGAGGAGCGAATTAAAATTTTTACAATTTTATACTTATTTTATAGGAGTGCCAAGATGGCGTCCACAGGGGCAATAGACACACATTGATTCCTTGTTATTGTAATGTTCCCCTTGTTGCAATGGTATCCCGTTGGCTTTGTGATTTCATTACGGGGGCTGGGGGGGGGGATTTGGGGAGGTTAAGTCCAGTCATCACTGTTAGCGGCAGGTGCTGGCTGAAGAACACAGCCGGCATTCAGCTCCGGAGTCCACTTCAAAATGGCCTCCACAAAGACACAGGGAACACTGTGGAAGTCTGAACCAAGCCTAACCTCTAGGGATGGACACAGCACCATCGTCTTAGAACCAGCACCTATCTGGTTGTATCCCACAGCAATGGAAAGGTGGGAAACCTTGGTTTAGACTTTCCAGAACGTTCTCTACAACTTCTGCGGCGGCCATTTTGGAAATTAATGTATGGCAGCGATATTGCTTTAACATAACATAGAATCAATAAACTTCCAAGATCTCCGCTTACAGTCAGTGGATGAAAATTTGGTTTTCATCCAAAGACCAGTAAAGGCCTAGCTGTCATGGATGCTGCGTGCTTTTTACCAGTACATCCAGTCTAGCACCAAAATGGACTCCACAACCATGAATTCAACCTTCATTCAGAGGTTGGATGCTAAACAAGAAGGTCAGCAAGCTAAAATCCTAACATATTGGGGGGGGGGGGGGCGCAAAGATTTTAACGAATGAAGCAGATATCTGCCATTTTGTAAAAGTCTGTCGCCTATAGCAACCAATCACAGTGCAGCTTTCATTCCAAATGCTGCCTTTGTGAAATGAAAGCAGGGCTGTGATTGGTTGCCATGGACAACCATAGGAGATATTCCTTTATACACTTTCCTACATCTTCCACTTTTATCAGAAAACGTAACGACATTTCATATACATTGATTAAAGTGGTTTTTCAGGATAAGGAAAAAAAGATGGCAGTTTTCTTCGAACAACACCCCTGTCTACAGGTTCTATAGATGGTACTGAAGCTTAATCTTATATACATTAATGAATTTGACCTGCAATACCAGGCAAAAACTGTAGACAAGCGTGGTGCTGTTTTTGGAAGTAGCCATGTCGTTCCCATTTTTTCCTCAAGGGCCACATGGCATAAGGTGTATATCAGGCCTTACTATCCAGTCAAAAATGGCTGATAACAGAGAACAATATGATGAATTTAAAAGTATAGCACATAAAGAACTGTATCAGAGTGGAATAAAATCCAGACCTTACAGGGTTACTCCCATCATAAAAATAACACTTTTGCAATTTACAGTTGAAAATCTCAAGATAGACTAAAGATTTTAATACATATTTTCAGTTTATTGGTTAGGAAACCAATCACCAAAACCATCTAACAGATGATGAACGAGCACAGCGCTTACAAGCTCTTTTCTATAAAGCTTGTCAGCACTATTTGGAATCGCTTGATCATGCTGTAAGCTCCTACTACCAGCCAGGTTACAAGCTAGACAGCAGCGTTGGTCGGTTTCCTAGACAACAAGCTATAAACAAAAGACAAGCGTTAATATCGCAAAAATGGCTGCAAATTTTACTAATCCTCAAATTGCAAAAGTGCTTCATGTATGAAGTTGGGAATAACTGTTTAAAATCCACCGTAGATTGGTATATCAATTTGTTTTAACAGACTTCTGAACCCAGCCTAAAGAATGGAGAAGGTGAGGAGTCACTAGAGAGTGCATTTTTAGAGTGTGGACCATTCTCTCTATGGGACTGTTGGCACTAGACTATTAATATACGGCTGCTGCGCCAATCAAGAGTGGGATGAAAGTCCAATCGCTTGATGTCTCAATGGTTGGGACCCCATTAGTGTAGAAGTTGTCACCTATCCTGAGGATGGGTTATAACTTGTTTATAATGATGAGCGGGCACTACCATGCTCGGGTGCTCAGTACTGGTAACTAGTGATGAGTGGGCACTACCATGCTCGGGTGCTCTGTACTCGTAACTAGTGATGAGCGGGCACTACCATGCTCGGGTGCTCAGTACTCGTAACTAGTGATGAGCGGGCACTACCATGCTCGGGTGCTCAGTACTGGTAACTAGTGATGAGCAGGCACTACCATGATCGGGTGCTCAGTACTGGTAACTAGTGATGAGCGGGCACTACCATGCTCGGGTGCTCGTAACTAGTGATGAGCGGGCATTACCATGCTCGGGTGCTCTGTACTGGTAACTAGTGATGAGTGGGCACTACCATGCTCGGGTGCTCAGTACTGGTAACTAGTGATGAGCGGGCACTACCATGCTCGGGTGCTCAGTACTGGTAACTAGTAATGAGGGAGCACTACCATGCTCGGGGGCTCGGTACTCTTAATGAGTGGTTGGCTGCTTGGATGGGTGCGACTAGAGTACCCGACTATAACGAAAGTCAATGGAGGACTCGAGCATTTTTCCGGAAGATTTCCTGGAAAAATGCGAGTCCCCCATTGACTTCCATTATACTGGGGTGCTCAAGTTTTGTCCATCCGAGCGGACAACTGCTCTTGAAGACTACTAAGCACCCAAGCATGGTAGTGCCCGCTCATCACTAGTTACGAGTACTGAGCACCCGAGCATGGTAGTGCCCGCTCATCACTAGTTACCAGTACCGAGCACCCGAGCATGGTAGTGCCCGCTCATCACTAGTTACCAGTACTGAGCACACGAGCATGGTAGTGCTCGCTCATCACTAGTTACGAGTATCGAGCACCCGAGCATGGTAGTGCCCGCTCATCACTAGTTACGAGTACTGAGCACCCGAGCATGGTAGTGCCCGCTCATCACTAGTTACGAGTATCGAGCACCCGAGCATGGTAGTGCCCGCTCGTCACTAGTTACGAGTACTGAGCCCCCGAGCATGGTAGTGCCCGCTCATCACTAGTTACCAGTACCGAGCACCCGAGCATGGTAGTGCCCGCTCATCACTAGTTACGAGTACTGAGCACCCGAGCATGGTAGTGACTGCTCATCACTAGTTACGAGTACTGAGCACCTGAGCATGGTAGTGTCCGCTCATCACTAGTTACCAGTACTGAGCACCCGAGCATGGAAGTGCCCGCTCATCACTAGTTACGAGTACCGAGCACCCGAGCATGGTAGTGCCTGCTCATCACTAGTTACGAGTACTGAGCACCCGAGCATGGAAGTGCCCGCTCATCACTAGTTACGAGTACCGAGCACCCGAGCATGGTAGTGCCCGCTCATCACTAGTTAACATTAGCATTTACCTTTGAGGCAGGTGGGTGTAAAAGAGCATTTGTCCAACAGTTATAGGCACCTTTACAAGAATCTCTATGTGAGGACCCATTTACACTTGTGGACCACCACTCTATTCACTCAGCACATGGCAGCCCTGTAGCAAATGATCGGAGCGGCAGCAGAGCATGCGCCCCTGCCACTCTATTCTATGGGGATAAAAATCGCCCAATTCTGTAGATCGGCATGGGTCCCATAGGTTGGTTGGATCCCCCGATCATCTTTGAACAAGAGAGATGATTCGTTTTCACTGGACAACTCCTTTAAAATAGGGAATTTAAGGGAATAATGCAGATTTAAATTTATTAGTTTTTGGCTTTTTTTTTTATAGGTAGATATCAATAGATATATATTTTTAGTGATCGACACACAGGAGGGGCGAGTAGAGTAGATAAAGATTTGTTCCAAGTTTATTTTCTCTTGAAGGATAATGAAGTTTCTGAGATGGCAGCAGACTCGCTCCCTCATCCTTCCTGTTCTCTGCTTTACTGGGCGAGATCTATTGACCTGCAGGAAGACTGCAAAGAATAATAAAAAGAAAAAAAAAATATAACGCCATCGTCCACCACTTGGCAATTCCGTTTCTCAGAGGAAAACAAAATCCTTCCGGACTCCAGTAAAATATCCTTGTCCTTCCCGATCAATAGATGTGCCCACAAGTACTGTCATCTACAGTAGAAAGCTAGGCACTTGCCAATCGAGAAAGGGTATAAAACTCTGGCTACAGGATCAGAACATTAGAGAATATTAAATTGGGTATTTCTTGCCTATTAGGGTAACCATATATATCACAGGTTTAATTTACAGTGCCTACAAGTAGTATTCAACCCCCTGCAGATTTAGCAGGTTTGATAAGATGCAATTAAGTTAGAGCCTGCAAACTTCAAACAAGAGCAGGATTTATTAACAGATGCATAAATCTTACAAACCAACAAGTTATGTTGCTCAGTTAAATTGTAATAAATTTTCAACATAAAAGTGTGGGTCAATTATTATTCAACCCCTAGGTTTAATATTTTGTGGAATAACCCTTGTTTGCAATTACAGCTAATAATCGTCTTTTATAAGACCTGATCAGGCCGGCACAGGTCTCTGGAGTTATCTTGGCCCACTCCTCCATGCAGATCTTCTCCAAGTTATCTAGGTTCTTTGGGTGTCTCATGTGGACTTTAATCTTGAGCTCCTTCCACAAGTTTTCAATTGGGTTAAGGTCAGGAGACTGACTAGGCCACTGCAACGAAGGGAATTTTGTTACTTACCGTAAATTCCTTTTCTTCTAGCTCTTATTGGGAGACCCAGACGATTGGGGTATAGCTACTGCCCTCTGGAGGCCACACAAAGCACTACATTAAAAGTGCAAGGCCCCTCCCCCTCTGGCTATACCCCCCCGTGGTATCACGGGTTCTCCAGTTTTAGTGCCAAAGCAAGAAGGAGGAAGCCAATAACTGGTTTAAACAAATTAACTCCGAATAACATCGGAGAACTGAAAAACCGTTCAACATGAACAACATGTGTACCCGCAAACAACAAAAAAACATCCCGAAGGACAACAGGGCGGGTGCTGGGTCTCCCAATAAGAGCTAGAAGAAAAGGAATTTACGGTAAGTAACAAAATTCCCTTCTTCTTCAGCGCTCTATTGGGAGACCCAGACGATTGGGACGTCCAAAAGCTGTCCCTGGGTGGGTAAAGAAATACCTCATGTTAGAGCTGCAAAGCAGCCCTCCCCTATGGGGGTGTCACTGCCGCCTGCAGGACTCTTCTACCTAAGCTGGCATCCGCCGAAGCATAGGTATGCACCTGATAATGCTTGGTGAAAGTGTGCAGACTGGACCAGGTAGCTGCCTGGCACACCTGTTGAGCCGAAGCCTGGTGACGTAATGCCCAGGACGCACCCACGGCTCTGGTTGAGTGGGCTTTTAGCCCTGAAGGAACCGGAAGCCCCGCAGAACGGTAGGCTTCAAGAATTGGTTCTTTGATCCATCGAGCCAGGGTGGCTTTAGAAGCCTGCAACCCCTTGCGCGGACCAGCGACAAGGACAAAAAGTGCATCGGAACGGCGTATGGGCGCCGTGCGGGAAATGTAGATTCTGAGTGCTCTCACCAGATCTAGCAAACGTAAGTCCTTTTCATACCGGTGAACCGGATGAGGACAAAAAGAAGGCAAGGAAATATCCTGATTAAGATGAAAAGAGGATACGACCTTAGGAAGAAACTCCGGAATGGGGCGCAGCACAACCTTGTCCTGGTGGAACACCAGGAAGGGAGCCTTGGATGACAGAGCTGCCAGCTCAGACACTCGCCGAAGCGATGTGATGGCAACAAGAAACGCCACTTTCTGCGACAGCCGAGAAAAGGAAACTTCCTTCAGAGGCTCGAAGGGCGGCTTCTGGAGAGCAACTAGTACCCTGTTCAGATCCCATGGATCTAACGGTCGCTTGTACGGGGGCACAATATGACAGACCCCCTGCAGGAACGTGCGCACCTTAGGAAGACGTGCTAGACGCTTCTGAAAAAACACGGATAGTGCCGAAACTTGCCCTTTAAGGGAGCTGAGCGACAAGCCCTTTTCTAACCCCGATTGCAGGAAAGAAAGAAACTTGGGTAATGCAAATGGCCAGGGAGACACTCCCTGGGCCAAGCACCAGGATAAGAAAATCTTCCACGTTCTGTGGTAGATCTTAGCAGAATTCGACTTTCTAGCTTGTCTCATTGTGGCAATCACTCCTTGAGATAATCCTGCAGATGCTAGGATCCAGGACTCAATGGCCACACAGTCAGGTTCAGGGCCGCAGAATTCTGATGGAAAAACGGCCCTTGGGACAGTAAGTCTGGTCGGTCTGGCAGTGACCACGGTCGACCGATCGTGAGATGCCACAGATCCGGATACCACGACCTCCTCGGCCAGTTTGGAGCGACGAGTATGATGCGGCTGCACTCGGATCTGATCTTGCGTAGCACTCTGGGCAAGAGCGCCAGAGGCGGAAACACGTAAGGGAGCTGAAACTGCGACCAATCTTGAACCAAGGCGTCTGCCGCCAGAGCTCTTTGATCGCGCGACCTCGCCATGAATGCCGGGACCTTGTTGTTGTGCCGGGATGCCATTAGGTCGACGTCCGGCACTCCCCAGCGGCGACAGATTTCCTGAAACACGTCCGGGTGAAGGGACCATTCCCCTGCGTCCATGCCCTGGCGACTGAGGAAGTCTGCTTCCCAGTTTTCTACGCCTGGGATGTGAACCGCGGATATGGTGGATGCTCTGTCCTCCACCCACATTAGAATGCGCCGGACTTCTTGGAAGGCTTGCCGACTGCGCGTCCCTCCTTGGTGGTTGATGTATGCCACCGCTGTGGAGTTGTCCGATTGGATTCGGATCTGCTTTCCTTCCAGCCACTGCTGGAAGGCCAGTAGGGCAAGATACACTGCTCTGATTTCCAGAACATTGATCTGAAGGGTGGACTCCTGCGGAGTCCACGTCCCCTGAGCCCTGTGGTGGAGAAACACTGCTCCCCACCCCGACAGACTCGCATCTGTCGTAACTACTGCCCAGGATGGGGGCAGAAAGGATCTTCCCTGAGATAATGAGGTGGGAAGGAGCCACCATTGTAGCGAGTCCCTGGCCGTCTGGGAAAGCGAGACTTTCCTGTCCAGGGACGTTGACTTCCCGTCCCATTGGCGGAGAATGTCCCATTGAAGTGGGCGCAGATGAAACTGCGCAAAGGGAACTGCTTCCATGGCTGCCACCATCTTCCCTAGGAAATGCATGAGGCGCCGCAAGGGATGCAACTGGCCCTGCAGAAGAGATTGCACCCCTGTCTGCAGTGACCGCTGCTTGTCCAGCGGAAGCTTCACTATCGCTGCTAGAGTATGAAACTCCATGCCAAGATACGTTAGTGACTGAGTCGGTGATAGGATCGACTTTGGAAAGTTGATGATCCATCCGAAAGACTGTAGAGTCTCCAGCGTAGCATTCAGGCTGTGCTGACATGCCTCCTGAGAGGGAGCTTTGACCAATAAGTCGTCTAGGTAAGGGATCACCGAGTGTCCCTGAGAGTGCAAGACTGCTACCACCGCCGCCATGACCTTGGTGAAGACCCGTGGGGCTGTCGCCAGACCAAATGGAAGAGCTACGAACTGAAAATGGTCGTCTCCTATCACAAAACGTAGAAAACGTTGATGTTCTGTAGCAATTGGCACGTGGAGATAAGCATCTTTGATGTCTATTGAGGCAAGGAAGTCTCCTCTGGACATTGAGGCAATGACAGAGCGGAGGGTTTCCATCCGGAACCTCCTGGCGTGCACATGTTTGTTGAGCCGTTTTAGGTCCAGAACAGGACGGAACGAGCCGTCCTTTTTTGGAACCACAAAGAGATTGGAGTAAAACCCTTGCCCTTGTTCCTGAGGAGGGACTGGGATAACCACTCCTTCCGCTTTTAGGGAATCCACCGCCTGCAGCAGAGCATCTGCTCGGTCTGGATGTGGGGAGGTTCTGAAGAACCGAGCTGGAGGACGAGAATTGAACTCGATTCTGTACCCGCGAGACAAAATGTCCGTCACCCACCGGTCTTTGACCTGTGACATCCAAATGCCGGAAAAGCGGGAGAGCCTGCCCCCGACCGGCGATGCGGAGGGGGGGGGCTGGAAGTCATGAGGTAGCCGCTTTGGAAGCGGTACCTCCATTTGCTTTCTTGGGGCGTGTGTGAGTCCGCCACGAATCTGAGTTTCTTTGCGTCCTCTGAGTCCCTTTGGACGAGGTAAATGGTGTCTTGCCCGAACCTCGAAAGGACTGAAACCTCTGCTGCCACTTTTTCTGCTGAGGTTTGGATGTTCTGGGTTGTGGTAAAGAGGAGTCTTTACCCTTGGACTGCTTAATGATGTCAGCCAATGGCTCGCCAAACAGTCTCTCTCTAGACAAAGGCAAACTGGTTAAACATTTTTTGGAACCAGCATCTGCTTTCCAGTCCTTTAACCACAAGGCTCTGCGCAAAACTACCGAATTGGCGGACGCCATTGAGGTGCGACTGGTAGATTCTAGGACCGCATTGATAGCGTAAGACGCAAACGCCGACATCTGCGTGGTAAGGTGCGCCACTTGCGGCACTGCTGGATGCATGATAGCATCCACTTTTGCTAAGCCAGCTGAAATAGCCTGGAGTGCCCATACGGCTGCGAATGCCGGAGCAAACGACGCGCCTATAGCTTCATAGACAGATTTTAACCAAAGGTCCATCTGTCTGTCATTGGCATCTTTAAGTGAAGCGCCATCCTCCACTGCAACTATGGATCTAGCTGCAAGTTTGGAAATCGGGGGGTCTACCTTTGGACACTGTGTCCAGCGCTTGACCACCTCAGGGGGGAAAGGGAAACGCGTATCTTTAGATCGTTTAGAGAAACGCCTTTCTGGGTGAGCGTCGTGCTTCTGGATTGATTCTCTGAAGTCAGAGTGATCTAACAAAGCACTCAATTTACGCTTGGGATAAAGGAAACGAAACTTTTCCTGCTCCGCAGCCGCCTCTTCTGCTGAAGGGGCTGGGGGAGAAATATCCAACAGCCTATTGATGGCTGAGATAAGGTCGTTTACCATGGCATCCCCATCCGGGGTATCCAGGTTGAGAGGGGTTCCAGGAGTGGATTCCTGATCACTCTCATCAGACACATCACAGGGAGACTGATTGCGCTGAGACCCTGAGCAGTGTGAAGACGTCGAGGGTCTTTCCCAGCGAGCTCGCTTAGGGTGGCTGGGGCCATCATCTGAGTCATAATCCTCGGCCTGAGAAGCCGGGGACCCCCCTGTGGGCTGGATACATTCCAAGTAAGGGGGACCTGAGGACAGAGGCCTCGCCGTGCCCAGAGACTGCGCCCCATGCATAGATTGCAAGGTCTCAAGGATTTTTGCCATAGATACAGACATATTATCTGCAAAAACTGCAAAGTCTGTCCCTGTCACCGGGGCAGAACTTACAAGCGTCTCAGCCTGGGTCGCTACCTCTCCTGACTCCGGTTGGCGAAGCAGCACCGGGTCGGAGCATTGCACACAATGGGGGTCATCGGAGCCTGCTGGTAGATTAGCCCCACATGCAGCACACGCAGTATACACAGCCCTTTTTGCCTTGGCCGCCTTGCGTTTTGAGGATGACATGTTGCTGCTTCCACAGAGCGATCTGGGATATGCAGCCAGAAGCGCACCTCACAGTGCAAGTAATACAATAACTATATATCTGTACCCAGTACACTGATACACAGTGAGGCACTAGAGGGACCAGCACAGAAAAATCGCTTACCGCCCGCTTAAAAAGCGGGTGTGTGGTCGCCAGATAGCCCCTAGTCCAGGTCTCCCAGAGCCTTGCGTCCTTCCTCCAGCCAGGCATGCATGTAATGGCTGCCGGCGTCTCGAGAGAGGAAGGGGGGCGGGCCCTGGGCGTTCCTGGCCAAGAGCGGGAAGCCTGCTTCCCTCTGTGCCAAGTGAGAGGGCTGGAGCATGTAAAACAGGCTCCAGCCCTCGTCGCTGCTAGCGAACAGCGTCTCTCCCCTACCCTGAATGACAGGGTGGGGGCGGGAACGAAACGGAGCTGCCGGCGTCCTAGGCCCAAAAAGCCGGGGACTAAATTTATAACAAAAGCGCGGACGGCGGATCCCCGGCGCACCACAAGTCACAGCAGCGCCGCCCGGTCCAGAGGGGGTCGGCGCTGCGTTCCCAAACACAAACAATCCCCCAGTAATCTGTAGGGACACTAACTCCAACATTGCGGTCCCCGGCGCACTACAACACCCAGCCAGCCCGGAGTGTGTTTGTGCCTGCCGGGGACACAGAGTACCTGTATGATGCAGGGCCTGTCCCTGATCGTACTCCTGCTCCGAATCCATCAGGTTCTAATGGGTCTGTGGATGGAGCCCGGCATCAGAGCTGAGAGGCCGGCAGGATCCCACTTCCACAGAACCCTACAAGGGGATGTGGAAGGAAAACAGCATGTCAGGCTCCAGCCCTGTACCAGCAATAGGTACCTCAACCTTACAACACCATCCAGGGGTGAGAAGGGAGCATGCTGGGGACACTATATGTGTCCTCTTTTCTTCCATCCGAAACAGTCAGCAGCTACTGCTGACTAAAATCTGTGGAGCTATGCATGGAATGTCTGACCTCCTTCGCACACAAAGCTAAAACTGGAGAACCCGTGATACCACGGGGGGGGTATAGCCAGAGGGGGAGGGGCCTTGCACTTTTAATGTAGTGCTTTGTGTGGCCTCCAGAGGGCAGTAGCTATACCCCAATCGTCTGGGTCTCCCAATAGAGCGCTGAAGAAACCTTGATTTTTTCCTTCTTGAACCAGGCCTTGGTTTTCTTGGCTGTGTGCTTTGGGTCGTTGTCTTGTTGGAAGATGAAATGACGACCCATCTTAAGATCCTTGATGGAGGAGCGGAGGTTCTTGGCCAAAATCTCCAGGTAGGCCGTGCTATCCATCTTCCCATGGATGCGGACCAGATGGCCAGGCCCCTTGACTGAGAAACAGCCCCACAGCATGATGCTGCCACCAACATGCTTGACTGTAGGGATGGTATTCTTGGGGTCGTATGCAGTGCCATCCAGTCTCCAAACGTCACGTGTGTGGTTGGCACCAAAAGATCTCGATCTTGGTCTCATCAGACCAGAGAACCTTGAACCAGTCTGTCTCAGAGTCCTCCAAGTGATCATGAGCAAACTGTAGACGAGCCTTGACATGACGCTTTGAAAGTAAAGGTACCTTACGGGCTCGTCTGGAACGGAGACCATTGCGGTGGAGTACGTTACTTATGGTATTGACTGAAACCAATGTCCCCACTGCCATGAGATCTTCCCGGAGCTCCTTCCTTGTTGTCCTTGGGTTAGCCTTGACTCTTCGGACAAGCCTGGCCTCGGCACGGGTGGAAACTTTCAAGGGCTGTCCAGGCCGTGGAAGGCTAACAGTAGTTCCATAAGCCTTCCACTTCCGGATGATGCTCCCAACAGTGGAGACAGGTAGGCCCAACTCCTTGGAAAGTGTTTTGTACCCCTTGCCAGCCTTGTGACCCTCCACGATTTTGTCTCTGATGGCCTTGGAATGCTCCTTTGTCTTTCCCATGTTGACCAAGTATGAGTGCTGTTCACAAGTTTGCGGAGGGTCTTAATTAGTCAGAAAAGGCTGGAAAAAGAGATAATTAATCCAAACATGTGAAGCTCATTGTTCTTTGTGCCTGAAATACGTCTTAATACTTTAGGGGAACCAAACAGAATTCTGGTGGTTTGAGGGGTTGAATAATAAATGACCCTCTGAATAAACTTTTCACAATTTAAAAAAAAAAAAAAAAAGAAAAGAAATAACATTCTTTTTTGGTGCAGTGCATTTCACACTTCCAGGCTGATCTACAGTCCAAATGTCACAATGCCAAGTTAATTCCGAATGTGTAAACCTGCTAAATCTGCAGGGGGTTGAATACTACTTGTAGGCACTGTATCTGCTTAAATGTATTATTCTCTATGCACTGATAAGTTTACCCCCAAAAGAAAACAGACACCCCTTTAAAGAATCGCATTTATCAGACTCCAAACAATTAGGAGTTGGCAAGTGAATGGGCTCTCACATACAAATCTGAGTCGCAGTCAGCTCCCCCTGGTGACTGGAAGTAGTATCACAAGTGTGGAGTGATACTACCGTAGTACCAGATCTGTTTGTGAGAGCTGTAGTGCAATGCAGCTAAAATGGCGAGGGACCTGACCACGTAGCAGATCTCTGTGTGAGAGCCTATCCACCATAAGGCACTTGCCAGCTGTAATAGCTTGGGGTCGTATTCTCTTAACTTTTTTAGCTGCTTGGACACTTCCCTATGGGAACAGCTTAGGGCTTACATTTTAATCATAATCCCAATAGCCCTACTAGGGCTCATTTTTAGGGTAGTTATTTTTGGGGAAACAGTAGTTGAGCCACTTCCAGACACTTATGGCGGCAGCTTACCTCTCCTGAGAATTTAGGCACTATAACTCAACACCCCATTTTTTCCCCAGAAGTCCAAAATACATATTCAGCAGCTTGCCAGTCCCACTAACAGTGGACTGTTAGCTGAAGGGTTCATGGACAGGGCTAACCTGGCACTGTGGAAGCTTCAAGGTATATGGAGCCCAAGTACACCCCCCATAGTCTATGAAGCCATATTATACCCCTATAGGGCTCCAATTTCAACACTGTCATACTCAAATGCCCCTTGGAGCTACGGTTTTAGTAAAGAACCTCCAACAGTGTCAAGTGGAAGTAATTTACCGTGCAATTGTTGCACCGTACACAATCACAGCTCCGTTGTGTGCATGAGACTAACATCAAAAGTCAAGTCTGGAGAACCTCTAAACTTCACCCATGACAGATATAGACCAATTGTAACACCATGGGCTTGCAGAAAAGAATGGGTATAACGGAAGTTGGCCCAACAGGGAGACCATCTCACCTTGTCGAGAAAGGACTAAATGGTTGGATGACCATATTCTAACAGATCTGAGGTCTTCCTACAGAAACTAATTCTGGATTGTCCTACGTTCACTTTTGCCACATAGTGGAGAATCTGTCCACAAAATCGTGGTGGGGGACAACTCCTCGTCATAGTAAGAGGATAAATCAATTAAAAAAGATACATATTCCTAATTTAGAACACTTAACATTTGACAGTTAGAGGTGAAGAACCTTTAAGACACCACTTCTGGTTTTAGTCTACAAGTTGAGAACCTACTGAACTTCAAGGAAAAACAGAACAAAACCAGGAAATGTATTCGGTTATTTCTCCGCCATTTGTAAGGATTCTCTAGAAATATTTATCCAAGGCCTGGAATCTGTAGCTCACGATAGCACAAGACGTCTTTATGAGCCTAGATCACGTGCCTGCAGTCACACAACATGGCACGAGGTGTGCACTGACACACACACACAACACACAAAGGAGCCTTTTCTTCGGTGCCTTCACTAGTCGGCGTGGTCTGCTGGATGTTCATCGGCTGGAAGTGGACGGGAAGGCGCTGGGTTAATGTTCCTACTTTTTTAAGGGCTTGAATTATGTGTAATAAAAGGTTTACAGATGTGGTGGAGTCAACAGCTGAGGGAGACTAACCGGAAAATTACATCCGTGGCTAAAAAGAAATCCAAAAGTCCACTTGGCCAAAGACAGATAAGAGGAACCACGCTCCAGCACTGCCCGGATTAAACATCAACTGGACCCTCAATGCCCCCCTCAGATGAGTCAACAGGAAACAGCCAAATGCAAAGTCAGCTGTAGACAATTCTTCAGCTCATAAACCCCAGGAGAAATGTCAAGTCCGTCAAGATAATTTACAGAGGTTTCAAGAATCATCAACCAACAAAGAGATGGGGGGATGGTTGTGCAGGAAAATAAAATATTAGGCTCTCTGCCATGAGGTAAGCTGCTAAACAGTCCGGTCATCCTTGAAAAACTCATTTGGGAGGCATTTTGGGTGTCATGCTTCTTCATGCCCCCAGAATTATTTTTTTTTAGACCCCCTTTCAAGAAGTGGCAGAAAAGAAAAGACCATTCTATGAAAGTCATGAACATCCGTTGAGTTCAGAAGACCCAAGTTCTCAAAAAGTTGAGCTTTCATAGTGGGTGAGGAGCGTTTCCAAGATCGGAATCACTTCCATCCTCACGTAAACCGGTTGGACCATCAACAAGTGGTCTACACTATAGGTATCAAGTACCGAATGGAGGTCCCAAAGATACAGAGAAGTTGGCTCGTGATTGACTCCGTTAATAGAGCAAAGGACAACTCCCAACAACAGATGGTCTACAAAAGCCCGATAGCGCCATACTTGAAGGGGTAATTAGCAGCGGCCTTCTTTCCCCATTGGGGTAGTCCGAAGACATGGTCATTTTGAGAGAAAGTTGGGCACAAACCAGAACTTCTGCAGCCACAAGGTTAGTCCATACTAGAGGGGCTCAGAATAAATTTGCCATAATAGGTGCCACGTTAGCAGCCACCCTGCTTTTTGTGGGGTAAAACGTTAACTCTGATGACATCATTGCCATATCTCCCCCCTCTCGCTATGATCCTTTAAGTGGAGCTCGGTGTAGGGGGGGAAACAAGATGAGAGAACGTACAGCAAACAATGACACACGCTCATCTATACAGATCTGGAAATAGAGCGATAAGCACATGAGTCAATCGCTGCACATGGAGGAGTGTGGAAGTGACTAATCCACTAAAAAATGAGCTCACGTTTATTTATTAAGGTGGAATAATATATAGAGATGCATTATGCGTCACTGCCAATCTTGACGTAACGGCCTCCAATCGGGCGACAATTTACAGTCCCAGTAACGCCTTTTAAGTCATTACTAAAGAATAGCTCCGTGCTGAGACCCAGATAATCCGGTATAAGTGTACGTCATCGGGAGAGCGGCACTGGTCAGCAAAGCTTACAATCTGAGGCACTGGTCAAATCGGAGGTGGGACGTCAGTGTGCTTTTTGGCGCCTCAACGAGCCGAGAGGGGGGCGCCGGCCGCCTCAAAAAGCACAGAGGGGGGCGCCGGCCGCCTCAAAAAGCACAGAGGGGACGCCGGCCGCCTCAAAAAGCACAGAGGGGACGCCGGCCGCCTCAAAAAGCACAGAGGGGACGCCGGCCGCCTCAAAAAGCACAGAGGGGACGCCGGCCGCCTCAAAAAGCACAGAGGGGACGCCGGCCGCCTCAAAAAGCACAGAGGGGACGCCGGCCACCTCAAAAAGCACAGAGGGGACGCCGGCCGCCTCAAAAAGCACAGAGGGGACGCCGGCCGCCTCAAAAAGCACAGAGGGGACGCCGGCCACCTCAAAAAGGACAGAGGGGGCGCCGGGCGCCTCAACGAGCCAAGAGAGGGTGCCGGACGCCTCAAAAAGCAGACAGGGGGCGCCGGCCGCCTCAAAAAGCCAAAAGGGGGCGCCGGACGCCTCAAAGCCAAAAGGGGGCGCCGGCCGCCTCAAAAAGCTGAGAGGGGGCGCCAGCTGCTTTTCAAAATGTCACAAAGGCGCCTACATGAGAGTTCGATCAGAGGTGGCACCACATATTGATACTTTCCAATTTGGAGCACAGAAGTCCTCACCTAAATAAGTGAATTCAACCAGTTTGACAATTACAAAAAGTTTCAGAAACTTTTTTTTTTCTCTCCCTCTCTCTGCAGACGGCGCATAAAAACATCTCCGTGACCAATGAACCTTCCAAACCGCATCACATGCCCCAAAACAGACAGGGACTATTCACAACATGTCCGGGCAGGACGGGCCTATTGTTACCCATGTGCAGGTGCCTGCGAGCGAAAGGCGAGAACACACTTGTACTGCGCGCTGACCTCCAATATGTCCTGTTTACGTCTGCGGTCAGTATAAAAATTTATTTGTCCGCGAGATATTCTTCAAACGCATAACAACCCCCCCCCTTAAATCTATAACTTCCAGCATCTCCCGCTGTTTCCCCGAGATGCTTCCTATCTGTGATCATTATAGAGGGGGAGGCGAGGGAGGAGGAGCGGTTCTGTGGTTCTGCCATTTCCCCAAACCCCAAACAAATCAGGAGGCATCAATAATTTAACGTCCCTGTAATGGACGCCAGGGAGCAAGACAAGAGAGAAGCCAAGGACGCAGGGAAAGGCATTAAGAGGGTGAGGTCATCCACTGGCAAGGAGGAAGGGGGGGGGGGGCTGAGGCAGCTTCCTTAATTATGAAGATCAAAAACCCACCATAGGAGGAATGAAGGACACAGATCGGGACAGAAGCGCCGGGAAGGAAAGTTGATTACATACAAGTCCTATCGAGAAAGTATACCCATACTAATACTATCCCTAGTAAATGGGCATTATGGCCACTATATACAGCCATAGGGGCAACCAGTAATTTTTGAAGGGACCGTTCGTAGAAAAAAACAAACAAAAAGGAGAAAAGGCGAAATCCAGAGTAAAATCATTCCGACTAGTCTAATACAAGGGTATTGTTGGATAGGTTTTGTAAAAACAAGCAGTTTTGCAATTTACTCCTCGTTAAAATATGCCACGATTCTTGAGATATTAACACTTTTCTGTTTACAGATGGTTGCCTTGGCGACTGACCACTGCTGGCCATTTCAAAACACAATCTCTGTTTAAAAAAAAAAAAAAAAAAAAAAAAAAAAAAGGGTTCTTAAGCCCCTTTTTGATGTCTAGAAAAGGCCTTTTCTATTGAGTTTGTGTTTTGAAGCATGCCAGGATCTGTTATCTACTAATCCTGGCCAACTTCAAAGCAGACAGCAGAAGTGGTGGTCGGTCTCATAGGCAACAAGTTGTAAACAAATTTAAAAAAAAAGTTAATATCTCAAAAACGGTTGTTAATTTTAACGAGCAGTAAATTGCAAAATTGCTCGTTTTTACAAGACCTATCCGATAATGTACATCAATAAATATGTTGGAAAAACCCTGTAAGAAGAGAAGAAAAAAAAAACCTGGAAAGTTAGTTCCAGTCTTAAAGTGCAAGCCAGTTTCCAAATGACTGTTTACATGCAACAACCAAAGTTGACGATGGGAACTCTCAACACCATTACTATTAAATTTATTTTTTTGTGAAAGCCAAAGATAGATCCGTGAGACATTGGTTGTTAATAATAAATAATAATAATAATAATAATAATATTTCTATAGCGCCAACATATTCCACAGCGCTCTACAATTCACTAAAACCAGAAAAATGGTGGAACAACTATCTTGTGCAAAACGCTAGGAAATGATTTCAAGCGGCAGTGCACAATGAAATCTTTTTTGGGTTTCCATTCCTGCCGCTCCTCTTTACACCCCCCTCATTTCTGTCGCTTCTCTTTACCCCCCTCATTGCTCTTGCTCCTCTTTACCCCCCTCATTGCTCTTGCTCCTCTTTACCCCCCCACATTTGTCGCTCCTCTTCACCCCCCCCACATTTGTCGCTCCTCTTTACCCCCCCATTTCTGTCGCTCCTCTTTACCCCCCCCACACACATTTGGCGCTCCTATTTACCCCCCCCCCACATTTCTGTCGCTCCTCTTTACCCCCCACATTTGTCGCTCCTCTTTACCCCCCACATTTCTGTCGCTCCTCTTTACCCCCCACATTTCTGTCGCTCCTCTTTACCCCCCACATTTCTGTCGCTCCTCTTTACCCCCCACATTTGTCGCTCCTCTTTACCCCCCCACATTTCTCGCTCCTCTTTACCCCCCCCACATTTGTCGCTCTTTTTTACCACCCCACATTTGTCGCTCCTCTTTACCCCCCCTCATTTCTGTCGCTCCTCTTTACCCCCCCCTCATTTCTGTCGCTCCTCTTTACCCACATTTGTCGCTCCTCTTTACCCCCACATTTGTCGCTCCTCTTTCCCCCCCCCATTTTTGTCGCTCCTCTTTACCCCCCCCCCCCATTTCTGTCGCTCCTCTTTACCCCCCACATGTCTGTCGTTCCTCTTTACCCCCACATTTCTGTCGCTCCTCTTTACCCCCCACATTTGTCGCTCCTCTTTACCCCCCCTCATTTCTGTCGATCCTCTTTACCCCCCCCTCATTTCTGTCGCTCCTCTTTACCCACATTTGTCGCTCCTCTTTACCCCCACATTTGTCGCTCCTCTTTCCCCCCCCATTTTTGTCGCTCCTCTTTACCCCCCCCCATTTCTGTCGTTCCTCTTTACCCCCACGTTTCTGTCACTCCTCTTTACCCCCCACATTTGTCGCTCCTCTTTACCCCCCCTCATTTCTGTCGATCCTCTTTCCCCCCCCCACATTTGGCGCTCTTCTTTACCCCCCCCACATTTGTCGCTCCTCTTTACCCCCCACATTTGTCGCTCCTCTTTACCCCCCCTCATTTCTGTCGCTCCTCTTTACCCCCCTCATTTGTCGCTCCTCTTTATCCCCCTCATTTGTCGCTCCTCTTTACCCCCCTCATTTGTCGCTCCTCTTTACCCCCCTCATTTGTCGCTCCTCTTTACCCCCCTCATTTGTCGCTCCTCTTTACCCCCCTCATTTCTGTCGCTCTTTTTTACCCCCCCACATTTGTCGCTCCACTTTACCCCCCACATTTGTCGCTCCTCTTTACCCCCGATTATGGAGGCCAAGAATATTTCACATTTAAAGGAGAAGCGACCATCAGGACCAAAACACGAGAAAACGCTTCCGAAAGACATGGGTGACACCGCTAAGGCCCTCTGATGACTCACGCTGGTCGACCCTCGCCAAAAAAGGGCCAGTCAACCGGCAAAGAAAGGGTGCGGGCCAGTCAACCGGCAAAGAAAGGGTGCAAAGTAAATGTAAATGGGAGGCGGCAGCCGTCAGAACGGGGAGGAAAAAGAGAAACGAGTGCCGGTCTCCAAGCAACGGGAAATACAGAGAAAGAAAGAGAGAGTGAAAGCCAGGCTAAAAATAAACTACTTCAAGAATAAGAAGCAGCAAAATACACCCAGATCTATAACTGCACCAAATATACAGCATTAACCCCTCACAGCGCGGCTCGCTTCGCCAGGGCGGTCTTCGGAAAATTACAAAAAAAATTTTTTAAAAAAAGTTATCACAGAGGTTTAAAATAAAATAAAAAACAAGTAGCGCCTCCCATTGCGCCAATAAAGTTGTAAGCAAAAAAGTGACATGTGGTTTGCATAGGAATGTGGCGCCAGTGACGTATGACCCATCAGGTGCCACGAACCAGAAGGGAGGAAAAAAAAAATAAATAAAATTAAAAAAATAAAATAAATTAACATTTAAATACATAAAATAGAAAATAAATTAAAAAAATTAAATGAATTATTTTTTTATTTAATTTATTTTATTTATTTATATGTTAATTTTATTTTTTTTAATTTTAACATTAAAAAAAATAAAAATAAATAAAAAAATATATTTATTTTTACTTTTTTAAATGTTAAATAATTTTTTTATAACATTTTATATATAAATATAAAATGATAATTTTAACATTTAAATAAAAATAAATCCTAAAAATAAATAAATACACACATACATACATATATATATATATATGTATATATATATATATATATATATATATATATATATATATATATATATATATATATATATATATATATATATATATATATATATATATATAAAAAATTATTTATTTAATTTATTTAATGTATTTATTTAAAGGTTAATTTTATTTATAATTTTTTTTTTCCTTTCAATCGATGTCATTCATGTTTCGGCGATTCCACGCCGTTCACAACTATACCTGTTGCAGCATAAACGCGACATATAGACAGAAAAAGCATCGTCGCTGAAGTTTTCATTCTGAAAATTGTGTGCATAGCAACAAGACCGAAGCTGGAGCGAAAAAAAGAAAGAAAAAAAAAAAAAAAGTTAAAGAAATTTTTCTTTTGCGACTTCAATGGGTCTCCTGTCGCTGTGACTTAAGCCTGCGCCGGTTACTGTATATTTCTAAAAAATTAAAAAAATAAATAAATAAGTCGACAATACATAGCTTCTCGGAAAGAGCGAAATCTGTTATTAAACAGTCCTGGAATAAAAGATATTGCGCTTTAATAAACGCGATTTATCGTGCCAGAGAGCTCCGCGTCCAACGGGAAGATTTATGGCGGTCATAAAAGAAGAATTATGTAAATCTGCAGGATACAAAAAATAAAATATAAATGGAATGTTGTGGTTCTTTGTAAAAAAAAAACAAAAACAAAAAAAAAGACAAAAAAAAAATGTTCCCTTCCTCCCCATTTACAGGCCATTCAGTAGCCCCTCAAGACATTTGGCTCTGCCGTCGCTCGTTGGCGTCTCGACACCCAGAAGGGTTAAGCTGCCGGCCGCCCTCTCGCTTGTTTGGCTCGGTGCCCGGGTGAAAACTCTCTTCGTGTCTGACCTTTTCATCTCTTTCCTCTTTAGGTTTCCTGTACGCACTGGGCCGGACAGGTGCCAAGACTCCATTACACCCCTCGTATCGTAGGACTTTATCCCCGACTGCCCTGCGGGCCAAAGTTTTGTTCCAGGCTCCGCCTTCTGCGCCACCATCTTTTTCATAGCAAAATTTAATAAAAAAAAAAACAAAGGACCCTAGGGAATTTTCTTTGTAGGAGTAATACATAAATTATCACTGACAATTGCAGGAAGAAAAGAATTTGCCAAGGATTCTTCTGTGGCCCAGAAGGAGCCCATTAGAGTAAGATTCAAGCAGTTAAAAAAAAAAAAAAAAGTCTCAATCTTAACGGATATTTGTCTTTTTTCAAATCGTATTAGCCATGTAAATGTTTTATCCACTTTTTTGTGTGCCTTTATAGTTCTAACATAGTCTAAGACACAGCGCCACTCCAGTTTAGGAGGATGTGTCTGGTACTGCAGTCCAGACACATTCACTTTAATTCCACTCAAGTGCAATACCAGACACTTCCTCCGTGGGCAAGAATGGTGCAGTTTGTACAAAAATAACCCAGCAGTAGCAGGAAGCAGCAGCAGGAAGCAGCAGCAGCAGGAAGCAGCAGCAGCAGCAAACAGCAGCAGGAAGCAGCAGCAGCAGCAAACAGCAGCAGGAAGCAGCAGCAGCAGCAAACAGCAGCAGGAAGCAGCAGCAGCAGCAAACAGCAGCAGGAAGCAGCAGCAGCAGCAAACAGCAGCAGGAAGCAGCAGCAGCAGCAAACAGCAGCAGGAAGCAGCAGCAGCAGCAAACAGCAGCAGGAAGCAGCAGCAGCAGCAAACAGCAGCAGGAAGCAGCAGCAGCAAACAGCAGCAGGAAGCAGCAGCAGCAAGCAGCAGCAGCAAGCAGCAGCAGCAAACAGCAGCAGCAAGCAGCAGCAGCAAACAGCAGCAGGAAGCAGCAGCAGCAGCAAACAGCAGCAGGAAGCAGCAGCAGCAGCAAACAGCAGCAGGAAGCAGCAGCAGCAGCAAACAGCAGCAGGAAGCAGCAGCAGCAGCAAACAGCAGCAGGAAGCAGCAGCAGCAGCAAACAGCAGCAGGAAGCAGCAGCAGCAGCAAACAGCAGCAGGAAGCAGCAGCAGCAGCAAACAGCAGCAGGAAGCAGCAGCAGCAAACAGCAGCAGGAAGCAGCAGCAGCAAACAGCAGCAGGAAGCAGCAGCAGCAAACAGCAGCAGGAAGCAGCAGCAGCAAACAGCAGCAGGAAGCAGCAGCAGCAAACAGCAGCAGGAAGCAGCAGCAGCAAACAGCAGCAGGAAGCAGCAGCAGCAAACAGCAGCAGGAAGCAGCAGCAGCAAACAGCAGCAGGAAGCAGCAGCAGCAAACAGCAGCAGGAAGCAGCAGCAGCAAACAGCAGCAGGAAGCAGCAGCAGCAGCAAACAGCAGCAGGAAGCAGCAGCAGCAGCAAACAGCAGCAGGAAGCAGCAGCAGCAGCAAACAGCAGCAGGAAGCAGCAGCAGCAGCAAACAGCAGCAGGAAGCAGCAGCAGCAGCAAACAGCAGCAGGAAGCAGCAGCAGCAGCAAACAGCAGCAGGAAGCAGCAGCAGCAGCAAACAGCAGCAGGAAGCAGCAGCAGCAGCAAACAGCAGCAGGAAGCAGCAGCAGCAAACAGCAGCAGGAAGCAGCAGCAGCAAACAGCAGCAGGAAGCAGCAGCAGCAAACAGCAGCAGGAAGCAGCAGCAGCAAACAGCAGCAGGAAGCAGCAGCAGCAAACAGCAGCAGGAAGCAGCAGCAGCAAACAGCAGCAGGAAGCAGCAGCAGCAAACAGCAGCAGGAAGCAGCAGCAGCAAACAGCAGCAGGAAGCAGCAGCAGCAGGAAGCAGCAGCAGCAAACAGCAGCAGGAAGCAGCAGTAGGAAGCAGCAAGCAATATATCCCAGATGAGAGGCATGTCAACTTCTACCTGCTCAGTGTATTGCAAAAAGAGCAATATCCGGTTTAGACGCACTTCCATGAGCACAGAAAGATTGTCCTGGGTGCAGCACAGAATACCATCACTCTCAGCAGCATGTTTATGGGACGATGAGCTGCCGAGAACGATCATTGAGTCAGCTTCATCATCTCACCGGACGAACGACCATATTAATTCAGACGATCGTCAGCCTATTTATTTAGACAGCACGATTTTTGGGAACGAGCTTTGCTAGGAACGTTTGCACCAAATCAACCAGGGTAAAAAGCCCCGTAAACAGACTTTTGCACAAAAGAAATTTAACGAGTGACGCACATGACTTCGAACGGTCAATATATCAAGGTTGCCATGAACTGGTGCATCCAACGCTACCGCAGCAGTCAGTGGTGCACCAGTATGGCGACAGGAAGTTTTGGTTGGCGAACCTGAGCTAAAAGGCAGCAAAAAGCGCGAACAATCCGCTCCGGAATTTACTTTTTTTTTTGCAAACCAGTCCTCGAAAGCCAAGGATGCTTGTTTGTAACATAAGAGTATAAGGCTGGTAGTTGTAGTCCCCCCGGTCACGCTGCCCCCGTTTCCTGTACAATCCAGGTGCCGATTTCTTAAGACTCCACTTGGAGTTGGCTGCGCCAAGCGCACGAGTCCAGCTGGAGAAAGCACGGCTCACGGGGGGAATGAGGAGGTGGATGGCGGGGGTGCCCGTACACAATGGGGCTATTGATGGGAGAACTGGCTTGGACCACTCTACTGGGGCACTTAACCCCTGGACACCAGTCACGCCATCCCAGTAACCTTTCGCTCCTGGTGTTTACGTGGAGACTGACAATGTCGCCAGATCACGGAGACACAAAGCAAAAGAGGATGGATTGATGTTTACCACATGCGCGAGGTGGGATAATTGTGAATTGTGGGGGTATGCACCCTCACCTGGCACAGACTGGGTTAAGTGCACGGGTGGGCCACGTGTTTCATATCTGCCATGCCTGTGCGTGGCAGGCGTCCAGAAATGAGCCCCCACATCTCCTGGTGAATCACTGCGCTCCTCAGCTCGTGCTCCCCCCACCTTCCTATTGCAAAGCCCCCATCCCAAACAAGCCTCCCCCCCCTCCCTTAGTCTGACTCAGGCACACAGTCCAGCCTGTTCTCCCTAATTAAAGGGAAAAGTTACCAGCCTCTGACATCACAGTCTGAATGTATCCATAAGAGCCGACTTCAATGGGGCTCTGTGTGCAAGACGGCGCTGCGGCACGGCACCCACGAGCGGGCGAGGGGTGGGCACCAGCTACACAATGAGCTAATTACTAACTTTGCAGAAATGGAAAGAGTTGGGGAGGGAGCGAGGGGGGATAGAGCCCTACAATGACCACACCTTACACCCTTCGCCGCTCCCGAGGGCACAGCACATCAAACAGAAGAACGAGTAATTGTGAAGGCGCTGGCAGTGCCAGGATGCCCATGGGGACGCACGTTACGCTCAACTGATGGCAGCCAACGCCAAATCCTCACATGAGCTCCGACAAAAAAACACTAGATGAAAGCTCAGACAACGAACGGGAAAGATAGACCCAACTCGTCACATAGCCGAGCTCGGACAGTACCCACCGACGGGAAAGCTAGACCCAACTCGTCACATAGCCGAGCTCGGACAGTATCCATCGAACGGGAAAGATAGACCCAACTCGTCACATAGCCGAGCTCGGACAGTACCCACCGAACGGGAAAGATAGACCCAACTCGTCACATAGCCGAGCTCGGACAGTACCCATCGAACGGGAAAGATAGACCCAACTCGTCACATAGAGCTCGGACAGTACCCACCGAACGAGAAAGATAGACCCAACTCGTCACATAGCAGAGCTCGGACAGTACCACCGAACGGGAAAGATAGACCCAACTCGTCACATAGCAGAGCTCGGACAGTACCCACCGAACGGGAAAGATAGACCCAACTCGTCACATAGCAGAGCTCGGACAGTACCCACCGAACGGGAAAGATAGACCCAACTCGTCACATAGCCGAGCTCGGACAGTACCACCGAACGGGAAAGATAGACCCAACTCGTCACATAGCCGAGCTCGGACAGTACCGTCTCCCGGGCACACTTTCAGAATACGCCCTACTTAAAAGTCTTCTTACTAAACACATTGTCTCATGGCGTCACGGGTTTAGTGGCCATTAGTGCCGTCACCGACAAGACAATGGTGGAAATAACAAGAGGGCTTAGGAATCAAAGCTAACGCTCAAGACAGCTGAGTAGTGCTAAAGAACAATTGAAAGACTCGAAGAACTTAAAAGGGGTTGTTTGGGACTATAATTTTAAATAAAAGGTTCACTCGAAAAATAGTGCCAGGTATTGCATTCCCCACCCATCTTCAATCAATGGATATTGTTGGGTAACCCATCCAAAAACAAGCCCTTTATTAATGGATATTGTGAGATAGCCCATCCAAAAACAAGCCCTTTATTAATGGATATTGTTGGGCAACCCATCCAAAAACAAGCCCTTTATTAATGGATATTGTTGGGTAACCCATCCAAAAACAAGCACTTTTACAATTTACTACTTGTTAAAATTTACAACCGTTCTTGAGATATTAACACTTATTTACAGCTTGTTGCCGAGGAGACCAACCACTGCTGCTGTCCAGCTTGTAAGCCCTGCACTGAAAAGAATAAGGAGAAAACAGCACTCTCCAGCAAACCTGGACAGCTTCATAAGAGGCGGGGGAAGACGACGACGAAAGCGAAGGGGAAGACGACGACGAAAGCGGGGGGAAGACGACGACGAAAGCGGGGGGGAAGACGACGACGAAAGCGGGGGGGAAGACGACGACGAAAGCGGGGGAAGACGACGACGAAAGCGGGGGAAGACGACGACGAAAGCGGGGGAAGACGACGACGAAAGCGGGGAAGACGACGACGAAAGCGGGGGAAGACGACGACGAAAGCGGGGGAAGACGACGACGAAAGCGGGGGAAGACGACGACGACAGCGGGGGAAGACGACGACGACAGCGGGGAAGACGACGACGACGACAGCGGGGGAAGACGACGACGACAGCGGGGGAAGACGACGACGACAGCGGGGGAAGACGACGACGACAGCGGGGGAAGACGACGACGACAGCGGGGAAGACGACGAAATCGGGGAAGACGACGAAAGCGGGGAAGGGGAAGACGACGAAAGCGGGGGAAGGGGAAGACGACGAAAGCGGGGGAAGGGGAAGACGACGAAAGCGGGGGAAGGGGGAAGACGACGAAAGCGGGGGAAGGGGAAGACGACGAAAGCGGGGGAAGAGGACGACGACGAAAGCGGGGAAGACGACGACGACGAAAGCGGGGGAAGAAGACGACGACGAAAGCGGGGGAAGACGACGACGACGAAAGCGGGGGAAGACGACGACGACGAAAGCGGGGGAAGACGACGAAAGCGGGGGGAAGACGACGAAAGCGGGGGGAAGACGACGAAAGCGGGGGGAAGACGACGAAAGCGGGGGGAAGACGACGAAAGCGGGGGAAGACGACGAAAGCGGGGGAAGACGACGAAAGCGGGGGAAGACGACGAAAGCGGGGGAAGACGACGAAAGCGGGGGAAGACGACGAAAGCGGGGGAAGACGACGAAAGCGGGGGAAGACGACGAAAGCGGGGGAAGACGACGACGACGACGGAAAGCGGGGGAAGACGACGACGAAAGCGGGGAAGACAAGAAAAAAAAAAACTTGAAAACTGCACATGTTCTAATGTTTAACAGAGGTGGTCGGTCTCCAAGACAACTGTAAATAAAAAAATTGTTAATCTCTCAAAAACGGATGAAAATTTCAACATCCGTAAAGTACAAAAAAATTGCTTGTATTTACAAGCATTATCCAACGATATTTAATATAGGAAGATTGAAATTACACTTTAAAAAAAATTCCCTTTGAGAAAGTGGGGGACAATCTTGCTCAGTTGCCATTACTTTATCATCGGGGGGGGGGGGGGGGGGGGGGGTCTAAAATTTGAGACACCATGGATTTTTAGCAGAAGGAGTATAAAGAACTTCTTGGGGGGGGGCAAAACTATAGAACGGAAGGGGTGGAAGATGCACCCAAAATAAATACTATTTAAGGCTTGAAATAGTTGGGGGTCCTTTTGGAGATCTTGCACTGGGGCCAAACAACCTTCAAGTTATGCCCCCATTTTTTCTTACCACAGAGGCCTTGGTTGACTGCCACTATACAGGAGGAGCTACCTTGTTTTGGATCTGCAGAAAGCACAGGGGTCAGACCACCTTTGATCGTTTCTGGCAATATGCCACCCGTTACCGAGATGGGAAAATATTTTAAATACTAAAAGGGACCCCGGGTGCTGTAGTTTCTGGGAGTAAGGGGCCACTTCCCCTTCAAAAAAGCCCTGGGCAACTCCAATATAAGTAAAAAAAAAAAAAAAAATAATTGTATCTATAAGAGGTGATGAATGTGTCAAAGATGGCACCGGTGAAAGTTTGGGCAATGAAATAACTCACGATCACACAAAAGAGCACTCTGAGTGTAGTGGGCCACCAGACACCCCTGTTGGGCCACCAGACACCCCTGTTGGGCCACCAGACACCCCTGTTGGGCCACCAGACACCCCTGTTGGGCCACCAGACACCCCTGTTGGGCCACCAGACACCCCTGTTGGGCCACCAGACACCCCTGTTGGGCCACCAGACACCGGGCCACCAGACACCCCTGTTGGGCCACCAGACACCGGGCCACCAGACACCCCTGTTGGGCCACTATGGTTACAGACATTACCATCGATTTGTCCAAGATCAAAAGGCACAATCACAGTGGCTACTTTTCAGCAAAGTATCACTTTATGGCAGACTATGATTGGGCTACTAAAAGACAACAAAGCCACTCTCCAAAATATGTGCCAATTTTTTCCCCCCAGAAGGATGATATACACATTAAAGTATCTGAAAATGATTTCAGATAACGTTGCCTGAAGGCAAAACACTGCACGAAGACGGACGTGGAGGAGATATTGGTTTTCCACGCATCAAGGTCAAAGCAAAGACCCAAAACTAGTGCACGGGGGCAGCCCCCGGAGAAGAACTGCAGACACAAACTAACCACACTGCGCCACTTGGCACTGCCCTGTAATCACCCACCACAAGGGCAGGGGGATAGAGTTACTGATCAATACGCAACGTCTTTCTGAAAATGCTAAGCCAAATGTGTGAGCGCTATGACCTCACCACTATCACCACCAAGGTCGACGAGGTTGGGTTGTTGTGCGACGATAAAAGACAATAGGAGGGAGGGAAGAAAAAGAAGAAGGAAGGCAGAGGACAAGCGAGAAGAATCTTAGATATGTCATGGACGTTGCCGGGAACCGGCGTTCAGAGTACAGAAAGGGTAGAAGCCAAAATATGGTACCATCTCATCTAGACTAAACGGTGTCTCAATTTGTGGGCATAATAAAACAAACGATTACCTCCAAATTGTCCAACCATTGATGCAAAGGTGGCCATAAACATGAAATAGCCGGCTGAAAGAGGGGTGACCGACTGCTACTCTATTCCATCGATTCCCGTGGGAAATAAGACACTTCCAAACCTTCCTCAACTTGCCCAAGAACAAACAAAATCGGGAAACTAACCATGCCCGATTTTTCTCCTAACAGTTGGGAAGTCCCTATATACAAGACTTTTTGATACTGGTAAATTTTTTACTCTTGGGTTTGGCCAGCATTTTTGTACATAACTGAACGAGAGGATTTTGGCAAGACTAGCAGACCATCTAAGGGGTATAAGAGTCAGAAGATGTCGGGTATTAGTCTCAGATATCTATCTATCTATCTATATATATATATATATATATATATATATATATATATATTTTCGTATTTCTCAAAAATAAAAAGTTTGGGCATGCCAAAATGTCAACAATTGCAATCATTCTTCCATTTTTAAAGCCCAGCCGAATTGAGAGAAGAGTATGGATGAGAAAGTCGAGAGGGATATATATTGGCATGGCCACCTTTAAGCCAGGCAGCAATCATTTTAATAAGGGCAGAAAGTGGAGCAAAACAAGGGTCAATCAACTTACTACATGGTCAATTGACTAGAAGATCTACGCAGAGGCAAGGGCCCTGGGGGCAGAGGCAAGGGCCCTGGGGGCAGAAGCAAGGGCCCTGGGGGCAGAGGCAAGGGCCCTGGGGGCAGAGGCAAGGGCCCTGGGGGCAGAGGCAAGGGCCCTGGGGGCAGAGGCAAGGGCCCTGGGGGCAGAGGCAAGGGCCCTGGGGGCAGAGGCAAGGGCCCTGGGGGCAGAGGCAAGGGCCCTGGGGGCAGAGGCAAGGGCCCTGGGGGCAGAGGCAAGGGCCCTGGGGGCAGAGGCAAGGGCCCTGGAGGCAGAGGCAAGGGCCCTGGGGGCAGAGGCAAGGGCCCTGGAGGCAGAGGCAAGGGCCCTGGAGGCAGAGGCAAGGGCCCTGGAGGCAAAGGCAAGGGCCCTGGAGGCAAAGGCAAGGGCCCTGGAGGCACATTTTTCATGCAGTTCTCGAATATGTTAGTTGCGTCCATCTGAACCCCCAAAACCTAAGATGCCCTCAAAACATGCACCCAATGAAGCAATTTATTTCAATGACATGAAAGTGTCTAAAATACGAAGCTTTGGACCTTTTGGCCTCCTTTCTGGTGGAGTCTATCTTTTAAGCCAGACTCAATCAAGTTTTTTAGCCAGTAGACTGCTATTTTTGTTTTTGCCGAGCCCGATAACTTCTCAATCGAAGGGCTTAAAAGATGGATGCCACCTGAAAGGAGGCCAGAAAGGTCTAAAACTTTGTATTTTGGACTCCTTTGCCTCACTCTAGTCACTGACTCCAGGGGAACATCCAAGTCAATCGAGTTTTTAGCCAGTTTTTTGCCCATCATGATAACTCAATTGAGGGGCTTAAAAGATAGAAGCCACCAGGAAGGAGTCCAAAAGAGGTCCAAAGTTTCATATTTTGGACTCTCATTTCCCTCAGTCAAATCAATAACTTAGGAGGAACATCTGATTCCTTGACAAATTCACATTCGTGGCAGAAAACATGGTTGGAGTATAACTTTGGCGAAAGATTTCCTTTGCCCCCATTTTATAGACGATTGGCCAAAACAGAGGTTGAGGAGTCCTCTAGAGTCAAAACATTTCTACGGTTTTTGGCCAGTGGTTGATTGAAAAATAGTTGTTCCGTGCCTAAAATAAAAAAATAACCATATGTAGGTTATAAAGTTACATCCTTTTTTGTGGAAAAAGTGGAACAAACAGAGGTAGGGCACCAGTCTGTAACATGTGTAGGGAATGTGACTCGAAAAAGACCATGAGTGATGGAGCTCCGCTTCGTAACAGACACGGTCACAAATCATATCAATGCGCTCATTGTCAAAGAACTTGCATAACTTTAGTTTTACGAATCATCCACATCATCAGAATCTCACAGATGTGGTCAGAGGTAAAGAGAGAAAAAAAACCAAAACACCCTTTACACAACTTAGAAAAAAAAGGATTGTAAAAAGCGGACATTGCCTTGTAGATAGGGTGACGTGAACTCTTACTAATCTATATTTTGAGGAGTCAAAACTTTAGAAAAACAAGGTCAACGAATTTCAGACGTCAAACGACGGTGGAACGGTTTGATTTTTTTGGGTCCTAGGTCAGATCCGAGAACACCTGGACAGAGTGAGATTATGGAAAAAAGCTGCCTAGACAGGAAAACAAACGTTGAACCAGTCGAAGGAGGGTGCGTTTTGGCACAGAGACACTTTTGAGACGTTATGGGTCACTTTCCCCACCTCTAAACCCCCAAAAGTTTTGTAAGCAACAGCACACACTGTACGCAGTCAACCACAAGAACCTGAAACATCTGAAGGCCTTGTACTAACAAGTCCTAACAGGTGTGTTATTGGAAACGGGTGGTGGGCAAGTTGATGGTTTTTCAGCTGTTGAGAAACTACAATTTCCAGTAGGCTGGAGACAAGAGACTGACAACAGCTGGAGTACCAAGGGATGACCATCAGTGGTCTTCAGTATCTGGAACTGGTGGCTTTTAAAACAAACTTTGAACATTAAGGGGAGGGAGAGGAACACATTATAGTAGACTGGGGACAAAGACGGACAAGAGCTGGAGAACTAAGGGATGACCATCAGTGGTCTTCAGTATCTGGGTCTGGTAGCTTTTAGAACCACATTTGAACATTAAGGGGAGGGAGAGGGACACATTACAGTAGGCTGGGGACAAAGACGGTCAAGAGCTGGAGAACTAAGGGATGACCATCAGTGGTCTTCAGTTTCCGGGACTGGTGGCATTTACAACCACATTAAGGGACAAGAAGGAAGAAAAACACAATAGGCACTCCTCAAAGATGGTCTCTTGTTGTCGAAGTTCTCGTCCCGTGCATGCACTCAACCCAAAACTATATTTTATTTTGTACGACACCACTTATGCTCGAGAAGACCAAGGAACACGTCATAGGACGGCAGAGTCTACAAGCAATGAACCTAAATTCCAACGTGAATACGTCATAGGAAGGCAGAGTCTACGAACAATGGATCTAAAATCCAACGGGCACTTAGGGAATAGCATCATAATGCATTGTTACTAGATGTTCTCCTCCCTTGTTGAGGACCCCAAACAACTATTGCTTTGTTAGAGGCCATGTCGCCTTAAAGCCACTCACCAACCCCCTTCTTCCTGGCCGAATGCCCCACTAAACCCACCCTAGGGTGTGACAATCCTTAAACAAAGCTCGGCTTGTCGTTCCTGGTTAACTTTCAGAAGGTAGGAGCTGGCTGCCGGGAGGCTTGTGTGTATGTGTGGGTGTAATACCTGCGATGGGTCATTAACTCTTCTTCTGCCAGCAAGGTACCGCTTGGCAGCATACAGGTTAAGTCTAGGATGATGTACTTTTGGATGTCAACAGCCAGAAATCTCAACAGCACATCTATTTCAGTCAAGGATTCCCAGTAGGTCGCCCTTGTGTTCCAAGGGAATAACCCAAAGCAAGTGTGTGCAAGAGTCAAGCACGTTGGCATTGACTGTGTTAAAGGCGGATCGCATGATTAGAATGCAAACCTGATCAAGAAGAGCAAGTAAACATAGCAAACAAACCCAAATGGGCACAGGTATGAGGTAATTAGGGAGCAGCATGGCGTGTGCGGGCAGGCTGGGCACAAGTGCGGAGGAGGGATGCAGAGGGCTCAGCAGTGCAAACACAGCCGAAGCCAAAACACACCAATGCAAACTCAAAAAAAAAAAGTTTGTTGGCACATAAAAAGTTTGTATCAGTTTTTGTAAATTCTTCACTTTACGGTCAATGTTCCAAAATGAACGTTGAAGTTTTATTGTCACCTCGTGCCCTAGCGGCCATGGCACCATGTGAAGCCGCCCAATTTGTTTCATGCTGGGAGGGCGTCAAAAGGAAAAAGATGGGAACAGCAGGCGAGAATGTAAACAAGAAAACAACTTGTCAATGTAATTATCCTCAAAGGGAAGGGTCACTCCCCCGTGAAGATGAAGAGATTAGTCATCATTAGAAGTTTTACGCCATAATGTCTGGGATGTAGATCAAGGGGGCAGAGAGAGATGGACACCAAGATATTTCTACATGGAGAACCTAAGAATTCCCAACAGATCTCGAATATAGATGGTTTGAGGTAGTCCTCTCCTCCAACTCCTCCATCCATAAAAGTGCTCCCGTGATCTCCATGAGAAAGCCGCTCTCTAACAGCAAAAAGGATCAGAACTCTAAAAATTGGACATGCCGAAACCTTATCTTCTCCGATCCTCTATTGGAGAGCCACCATACATAGAGGAATAGACAGCTGAAGTTCGTCTAATGTCTACCGGAGTCTCAAAAGTCTACTTAAAAAGTTCCACTCTCACAAGCTCTTCCAACTTCTAATTTTATAGCCCTTGGTTCCAAGTATCAACCAAAATAAAGTATAAAAAGATTCCCTGGAGCACTGACCTACAACAGGTGGTAGCTCCTTGGGAGGAGAAGTCTCTTTAGAAGATCACAGCTTCTTGGGAGGAAAAGGTTCTTTAGAAGATCCCTTATTTTTGTGAATTGGGTTCAAGCTGCTTCATTAGGAGCACCAGTGGCTTTGCATGACACACATTTCAGGTTCTAGATCAGGGGTCCCCAACCTGTAGCTCGAGAGTCACATGTGGCTCATGGGACCATGAGGTGTGGCTCGTGGCTGTCTACCAGCTTGGTGCATAAACACCAGGTCTAACAAACAGCAGGTCTTCAGATGGTGACTTGTGAGTTGGTCCTCATAGAAGACCAGATTTGGATGGGGGTAGGTTAGGATCCCCAGGATCTTGAAATACCACCTCAGTGTGATTTCGGTGGAGAAACTTTGGCTGTCATTATACCAGTAATGGGGGCTCTGGGTGTCACTACAGTTAGGGGCAGGAGCCACATGTGGCTCACGGGCCCATGTCTACCAGCTTGGCGCATATAAGCACCTAGTCTAAAACCTCTATGAAGCGCAGGTCTTGATATGGTGACTTTGGTGAGTAGGTCCTCATAGAAGAGTAGAACTGGATGAGGGTAGGCTGGGATCCCCTGGACCTTAGAATACTACCTCAGTGTGATTTCTGTGGAGAAGCTTTGGCTGTCATTATACCAGTAATGGGGGTTCTGGGTGTCACTACTGTGACAGACAGGAGCTGGAAGTCTTTCAAAGCTCAACGTGGCTCTTCAGGTCATAAAGCTTGGGGACCACTGATCTAGATAAAGGTTACATCCAAAAACTTGACCATACATGTGGCAGGACATCTTGTCAACCAGGCATTCTTCAAGCCTAAAGACATCTTCATAACCAGATATTCCTCAGTCCTAACAGAGTTCCTAGTGCTGTCCAACTTTATGGATTCATTTTGAGGGACAATTGTAATTTTTGACAGCTGTGCCATGGCAAAAGTCCAGTTGGCTTCTGAAGTCCACCAAACAATGTGGGCCAAGCATGACCACCACCCACAACGTCTTCAGAAATCTCGGAAGCACAAAATGGTTGAGTTAGGAAGGGGGTAGGGATTGTTGACCTCCCCATATGTGCTCCCTTACTCCACTTATTGTAGATGGAAGTTGGATTTCTCAAATTTTTAAGCAGCAACACCAATGTTACCCAGACAGTGGACACTAATGCATGTCAATGATACACGTTGACCATGATACATTGTTGGCCTCCACATATGTGCTCCCTTACTCCATTATGGATCTTAAAACTTTGAGAAACCCAACTTCCATCTACAATACGTCTTTAAGAAGCAACACCAGTGTTATCCATAAGACAGTTGGCTCCGATATACGTCAACGATGCACTCCAGTCTAAACAAGACTTCGAAACGCAGATATGGTGACTCCAAAGATAGGAGTCCAGATACCTGTGTAGTTGGGTCACGTGTATCAGCATTTAAGTCTTAGGAATCCCAATTCCGCGACAAAGCCAAGACCAGGTGCATTGACCGGAGAGGGACCGAAATACTTGAGATTCCAAGAACTCGAATCACTTTGTGTATGGAAGAACATACATATGGAATCCACACCAATTATGGATAATAAGAGGCAAAGCAGATATGGTTTACAATAGAGCGACGGAACACGATTCATTACCATATGGCAAAGGGAACAGAACATGCAGCGCTAATTGCCTGATGAATGGGGGACAAACAAGAATTAATCATACACAACTGTATATAGAAAACAGCTTATTTCTGCACGTCAGCAGAGCCCTGGTATTAAGACGCAACTTCAATTCCGGGGTAACCCCTTTACAAGGAATTTGAGTGCTTATTACAGCATTGGTGGTCAAATAGGGCCCAGGTGTATCCATAAACCGTGCCCCCGCCCCCCCAATTTCATTATATATCTTATCTATATTCAGAAAATTGTACACAATCTCACAGATTCTCACAGATTATAGACCTGATGAGGCTGGTGTAAGTACTTGCAAAGGTTACAGACCTGATGAGGTGGGTGTACTTATTTACATGGATTACAGACCTGATGGGGCTGGTGTAAGTACTTACATAGATTATAGACCTGATGAGGCTCATCTACTTACATAAATTATAATCCTGATGAGGCTGGTGTAAGTAGATGAGCCTCATCAGGTCTATAATTATGTAAGCAAGCACACCAGCCTCATCCGGTCTGTAATCCATGTAAGTACATCCACCTCATCCGGTCTGTAATCCATGTAAGTACATCCACCTCATCCGGTCTGTAATCCATGTAAGTACATCCACCTCATCAGGTCTGTAATCCATGTAAGTGCATGCACCTCATCAGGTCTGTAATCTATGTAAGTACATACACACATCAGCCTCATCAGGATTATAATTTGTGTGTACGTACTTACATAGATTACAGACCTGATGAGGTGGATGTACTTACTTGGATTACAGACCTGATGAGGCACGTCTACTTACATAGGACTTGAGGAGGTGGGTGTACTTATTAACATGGATTACAAACCTGATGAGGCTGGTGTACGTACTTACATAGATTAAAGACCTGATGAGGCACGTCTACTTACATAGATTATAGACCTGATGAGGCACGTGTACTTGCATAGATTATAGTCCTGATGAGGCTGGTGTACTTGCATAGATTATAGTCCTGATGAGGCACGTGTACTTACATAGATTATAGACCTGATGAGGCTGGTGTACTTACATAGATTATAGACCTGATGAGGCTGGTGTACTTGCATAGATTATAGACCTGATGAGGCTGGTGTACTTGCATAGATTATAGTCCTGATGAGGCTGGTGTACTTGCATAGATTATAGACCTGATGAGGCTGGTGTACTTGCATAGATTATAGACCTGATGAGGCTGGTGTACTTGCATAGATTATAGTCCTGATGAGGCTGGTGTACTTGCATAGATTATAGACCTGATGAGGCTGGTGTACTTGCATAGATTATAGACCTGATGAGGCTGGTGGGGTTTTTTGTTTTTTTTTTAAGGCTCATTTTACAAATCAAACTTGTTTTAGCCCTAGGCAGTGAAACCTTCACATTCCATTCCGCTTTTCAAATGTAAACAAACCAGCCTCATCAGGTCCAAGAGGCTTAATGAATTTCTATTGGGATAACTGCTACTTGCAAAGAGTGAAGTTATTAGCACTTGTACAGTCACTCAGTGACACGAGTCGGCATGTTCCTACCCGATGTAAGCGCGTACGTCAACATGTATACAGCAGTACACCACACAGGAGCATTGACCTGTAAAGTTACAGTTCAGATCTACAGTGCCCGGGTGCAAGTTCCAATATTATCTTCCTTTCTTCACATTCCTGCTTTTCTCTTATCCCCATGTGGTTTAAAGGGACGGGATATAACTTTTGCAGTTAAAGGGACGGAACGCAAGTTGGAGACGTAGGAAAGTTTCAAGTCGACCTTTGAATACACGATAAGCACAGAGTGACTTACGGAAAATATTATATAGCTTCCCTGTGCATTATATAAGTATATTGTAAACCTGATAGTATAGGGTTGAGGAGGATCACCCGGACTATGGACCCGGACTATGGACCCGGACTATGGACCCGGACTATGGACCCGGACTATGGACCCGGACTATGGACCCGGACTATGGACCCGGACTATGGACCCGGACTATGGACCCGGACTATGGACCCGGACTATGGACCCGGACTATGGACCCGGACTATGGACCCGGACTATGGACCCGGACTATGGACCCGGACTATGGACCCGGACTATGGACCCGGACTATGGACCCGGACTATGGACCCGGACTATGGACCCGGACTATGGACCCGGACTATGGACCCGGACTTGCAGTTTAGCAAGGTATGGCATCAACAGAGCGCTCCACTCTGTTTTGCCAAATCCACAGGGTTCCAGTCTTTGTTCCGGAGATCTACGGTGCATCCGGTTGTAGCCGCCATCAATCAGATCCTATAATATACATGGGGCTTGGATTCATTTTGGTCAAATAATAAAAAAATAAATAAAAGAACAAAAAAAAATGTAAAATAAAATCGGTTGGGAGAGAACCTGCCTGGCATATATACATGGCAGCCTCGGAGAGAGGCCTGTCATAGTCCATGTAGGGGTAGGAACACTTCGGGCCTGCTGTCTGAATTTGATGTAATTACCATTGTATAAATAGGATTTCAGTGCCTGTAATTAGCCGCATGTTCCGCGAGGCAAAACGGGAATTCAAACTCCGAGCACAAATAGCCGAGGCCGCGAGGGCACCGCAGAATATATACAAGAGGACGGGCAAGGGAATCTTGATGATCGCTGGTCCAGTAGTACGGAGGAGATGGATCTCCATTGTGGGGAAAAAATTCCGAGTGCCAAGCATGGTAGTGCCCGCTCATCACTAGCTATCAGTACTGAGCACCCGAGCATGGTAGTGCCCGCTCATCACTAGTTACCAGTACTGAGCACCCGAGCATGGTAGTGCCCACTCATCACTAGTTACCAGTACTGAGCACCCGAGCATGGTAGTGCCCACTCATCACTAGTAACCAGTATTGAGCACCCGAACATGGTAGTGCCTGCTCATCAGTAGATACGAGTACCGAGCACCCGAGCATGGTAGTGCCCACTCATCACTAGTTACCAGTACTGAGCACCCGAACATGGTAGTGCCCGCTCATCACTAGTTACCAGTACTGAGCACCTGAGCATGGTAGTGCCCGCTCATCACTAGTTACCAGTATTGAGCACCCGAACATGGTAGTGCCCGCTCATCAGTAGATACGAGTACCGAGCACCCGAGCATGGTAGTGCCCACTCATCACTAGTTACCAGTACTGAGCACCCGAGCATAGTAGTGCCCGCTCATCACTAGTTACCAGTACTGAGCACCCGTGCATGGTAGTGTCCGCTCATCACTAGTTACCAGTACTGAGCACCTGAGCATGGTAGTGCCCGCTCATCACTAGTTACGAGTACTGAGCACCTGAGCATGGTAGTGTCCGCTCATCACTAGTTACCAGTACTGAGCACCTGAGCATGGTAGTGCCCGCTCATCACTAGTTACGAGTACTGAGCACCCGAGCATGGTAGTGTCCGCTCATCACTAGTTACCAGTACTGAGCACCTGAGCATGGTAGTGTCCGCTCATCACTAGTTACCAGTACTGAGCACCTGAGCATGGTAGTGCCCACTCATCACTAGTTACCAGTACTGAGCACCTGAGCATGGTAGTGCCCGCTCATCACTAGTTACCAGTACTGAGCACCTGAGCATGGTAGTGCTCGCTCATCACTAGTTACCAGTACTGAGCACCTGAGCATGGTAGTGTCTGCTCATCACTAGTTACCAGTACTGAGTACCCGAGCATGGTAGTGTCCGCTCATCACTAGTTACCAGTACTGAGCACCTGAGCATGGTAGTGCCCGCTCATCACTAGTTACCAGTACTGAGCACCTGAGCATGGTAGTGCTCGCTCATCACTAGTTACCAGTACTGAGCACCCGAGCATGGTAGTGTCCGCTCATCACTAGTTACCAGTACTGAGCACCCGAGCATGGTAGTGCCCGCTCATCACTAGTTACGTGTACTGAGCACCCGAGCATGGTAGTGCCCGCTCATCACTAGTTACCAGTACTGAGCACCCGAGCATGGTAGTGCCCGCTCATCACTAGTTACCAGTACTGAGCACCCGAGCATGGTAGTGCCCGCTCATCACTAGTTACCAGTACTGAGCACCCGAGCATGGTAGTGCCCGCTCATCACTAGTACTTAGTAGTGCAGAGGAGATAAGTGGCCATACTCACTTCTGGTGAACTCAACCCCTCTGTGTTACAAGGACGGGTAGTCAACCAAGTTGCCGACATGTCATACCTGCCTGGCTGTGTTTTCCCCAGTAGAGTTAGCCATTTGCCAAGAGTGGAGAGAACAATTTAAAAGGGGTCTTTTCCAGTAAGACGAGACCTTTAAAGCTTCGGATTCGACATCACTGTGATCCTCTGATTTGTATCTATTCCCAAACTGAAGATCATTTTCCCCTTTAAGTCACAGATATCGAAAAACACATTTGTTACGGGGGACAACAAAGATCTTTTCATGTGACGAGCCAAGAACGTGAACACCCCATCCTTCACTATCCCTGTTCCAAGACTCCTCTCTCCCACATTCGATCTCCCCCTCCACATCACAGCCTGAGCTGTGGGGGCACAACATGGATCCCACGCGGCTCTCCTCCACACGGAGCGTGACTGCTGAAGAGCGGCCTCGCAATCCAAAGCGGATCCCACAAGTGTCACCTGGGCAAACTTAACCCCTGAGGGAAGCGGATTGTACAACAAGCAGCGCCAAAGTGCCGGGCGAAGCTTCAAAACGGGCCATAGCAACAAGTCCGACCGGGGAACGGTTTGGCATAGACAACAAACACGCCAGGCAGGAATCCAGAACAAGCGCCGGCATAAAGCGCAGCATACAGGAACACGCACACAATACAAACAATAAGTGCCACTTGTCAACTACATTAAGATTTGGCAAAACTTATAATATATCCTGTGCGCTAATATTCTATATACACTTACAATATAGAACGTTGGCTAAGTGCCTGTTCACATCTCACATTTGTGACTGTCGGAAGGGCCATCAGAAAGCCCAAAAAACGGAAATCACTATGATGAAGAAGAACCACTTTGCACTACGCCTGGGCCAAGTCAACCTTGGAGGATACGAAATCTTAACTACCATGGTAAGGCGTACGCCGAAAAAAATAAACAGGACACTATCGGAGCAGAGAACAGACTTGTTGGCCCACCCTGGCCCTTATGTTTTAATGTTGCCATATTATAAAGCTCTGTTCACATTGTGTTTGAGCCTTCTATTTCCAGTATAGATGAAGGAATCCATAAGGCTGGAAGATTCAGCGTTAGGCTAATTTCACACATCAGTTTTTTTTCCATCAGGCACAATCCAAAAAAAACCCAAACGGGTAAAACTGATCCGGCGCTAGATCCGTTTTATCCCCATTGATTTGTATTAGCGCCAAATTGTGCCCGATGGCCTTGCGTTGCATCCGGCTTTTGCCGGATCCGTCATAATTGCCTAAAGCGGCGGCCGGAGGGAACGTATCTTGAACATTTTTTTGTCCGGCAAAAAAAAAAAAAAAAAGTATCACGCTGGATCCGGCGCGATACGGCGTGTTTTACAATGGAAGCCTATGGACGCCGGCGTAATGCGGTAAAAACGGATGCGGCCGCCGGATCAGTTTTTGTAAACTGAGCATGCTCCTATGTATTGAAAAAAAAAAAAAAAACAGATCCAGCAAAAAAAAAAAAAAAAAAAAAAAAAAAACGGACGAAAAGGATGCAAAGACGGATGCGCCGGATCAGTTTTTTGACGGATCAGGTATATTGGAACCGTAAAAAAAAAAAAAAAAAAAAAAAAGGATCAGGCAAGTCAATTTTTGCATATTCTGCACCGGATCCGTTGCATCAGGCACACGCCGGATTGTGCCTGATGCCAAAAACTGGTGTGTGAAATTTGTCTAACTTGTACTTTATTGACATCCCTGGTGCTTGCCTGCCGGCGAGCCCAACCTCGGGCCAAGGGGCCTGCCGGCGAGCCCAACCTCGGGCCAAGGGGCCTGCCGGCGAGCCCAACCTCGGGCCAAGGGGCCTGCCGGCGAGCCCAACCTCGGGCCAAGGGGCCTGCCGGCGAGCCCAACCTCGGGCCAAGGGGCCTGCCGGCGAGCCCAACCTCGGGCCAAGGGGCCTGCCGGCGAGCCCAACCTCGGGCCAAGGGGCCTGCCGGCGAGCCCAACCTCGGGCCAAGGGGCCTGCCGGCGAGCCCAACCTCGGGCCAAGGGGCCTGCCGGCGAGCCCAACCTCGGGCCAAAGGCCTGCTCAGTGATTAACAGCCATGACCGGCTCCCATTATTACCCAATTCTAACTTTTATGCTACGGTATATCAAACTAAGGTCTTGAATGACAAACCTTCCTAGAGACTTACACCTCATGCACATTGCAAATCTACAGCACGCAACGTCCCTACAATACCCAGATAAGTGCCGCCATATAGTGCCTTCATGCTGCACTGTACAGCCCTGAGGTAGCAGTAATAGAAGCATTTAGCCAGGCCTTTCCAAAATATGTCATACACCCCCCTTGCTTCCCTCCCCCCCAAAAAAATATAAATATGGAATTTGAGTGTTTACATAGTTCTTTAGGAGTGACATAATTGAGAATCCCACCAGATAAGGACAACTCCCTGCAACCACTGTATATAAATAACGATTGTCCTAAGTGGTCAAGGTATTCCGAAAACTGCGCCAAGTCCAGTCTGAACACGGTCCTAACATTGCGCCTTCATTCTACAGTTACCGATATCGAAATGTGTTTAATCGGACTCTACAGAGACACAATCCCTATCGGAGGCGCACGCAACAGATAAGCTGGGAAGACGTCCAGTTCTGAACTTCCACTTTGACTACAGGGATAGTTTTTTTTCTTAACCAAAACTTATTTAAAGGGCCCTGCTCCGAAATCTATTGGCCGTGTATTCCATACGCACTACTCCATTATGTACACAAGTCATACCCTTGGTTTATTCCATAGGGGGCAGCGTACGCCTATGTGGATGTAATCTCCAACTGGATCTTCTAGGTTAAGGCAGTGTTATCTGGAGCCATCTTCTGGGTAAAGGCACTGTTATCTCAAGCGCTCCTTTTTGTGTTTATATAAGGGGTGATGGGGCTCATAATAAAAAGGAACATAAAAAGAGGGCATTTACAATTGTGAAAACCCTCTTCACCTTCTGTACAATCTGCATATCTAAAGCACACAAACAGGCCACTCACCCTATATACTGCCTTTTGTCTAACACAGTCTGACAGGCACCAAACTAATACAACCCCTCCCCCCCAATCTCCTTGCAAATTGTGTCCCACAATAACACAAGACAACTCTGTCCCTGTGACTTCCCAGACAAGGAAAGGACTGGGGAAGAAAAAAATACAAACCACAACAACTCCATAGCACAAGTTGTTCCTGGAAGCAACCCTGGTGCTGCTATCTCTTTAAATGCACCAACCTCCCCCCCTCTCCCTTCCCTCCCTCTTCCCCATCCCAAACCACACCACCCTCTCTCTAATCCCTTGAGCCAAAAGCTAAAAGGCTGGAATTCAATCTCTGTTTCAAAAAACCAACATTACATCACTCCGATTCCAGGACAGCTTTAAAGACACAGACTGCAGGAGCAGCGCTCACACACTCACATTTATACATTTAAACAGTGGAAAGTTTACAAGGAATTTCCATCTGTCTGGGCCTGCAAGTTAACGCAAGGTCTTAACTCTTTCCGCACCGGAGAGGCAAAACGAAGCAATATGGAGTGAATCAATTCTATTTTTTTTAATATATCTCTATATCTATCTATATCTCTCTCTCTCTATATATCTATTTTTTTATTATTTTTTATACAAGACAAAAATCAGGTTGATGCTTATTAATGTAATAAATTGAGGAGTTCGATACTTTGTACTTATGTTAAAAACAAGAATATAAACTTGTAAACCACCAAGGAATAAATAAAAATAATATTAAATATTTTTTTATTTATTCCATGGTGCTTTACAAGTTTATATTTTTTAAATTTAAAATATATTCCTTTATAAAAAAAATATTTTTTTAATCATTTTCTTCCAAGTAGATAAACTTTGTGATTATTATTATTATTATTAATAATAAATAATTTAAAATAAAATATTTATATATTTTTTTTATTCCATGGTGCTTTACAAGTTTATATTCTTCTTTCTAAATTTAAAATATATTACTTTTTATTTTCTTTAATAATTTTCTTTTAAGTATATAAATTTTGTGATTAATAATAATAAATAATAATTTATTTATTTTAAATTATTATTTATATTTTTTTATTCCATGGTGCTTTACAAGTTTATATTCTTTTTAAATTTAAAATATATTCCTTTTTAAATATATTTTTTTAAAATCATAATCTGCCAAGTATATAAACTTTGTGTAGTATTATTATTATTATTATTATTATTATTATTATTAATAATACAAAGTTTATATACTTGGCAGAAAATGATTACAAAAAATAAAAAATATATATTTGAAAAGGAATATATTTTTTATTAAAAAGAATATAAACTTGTAAAGCACCATGGAATAAATAAAATTAATAATAATTATTATTCATTATTATTATTATACACAGTTTATATACTTGGCAGAAAATGCTTAAAAAAAAATAAAAAATTAAAAAGTAATATATTTTAAATTTAAAAAGAATATAAACTTGTAAAGCACCATGGAATAAATAAAAAAAAAAATAGTAATAAATAATAATAATACAAAGTCTATATACTTGGTAGAAAATGATTAAAAAAAGTTAAAAAGTAATATATATTTTAAATTTAAAAAGAATATAAACTTGTAAAGCACCATGGAATAAAAAAATATAAATAATAATTTAAAATAAATAAATTATTATTATTATTTATATTTTTTTATTCCATGGTGCTTTACAAGTTTATATTCTTTTTAAATTTAAAATATATTCCTTTTTAAATATATTTTTTTAAAATCATTATCTGCCAAGTATATAAACTTTGTGTATTATTATTATTATTATTATTATTAATAATACAAAGTTTATATACTTGGCAGAAAATGATTACAAAAAATAAAAAATATATATTTGAAAAGGAATATATTTTATATTAAAAAGAATATAAACTTGTAAAGCACCATGGAATAAATAAAATTAATAATAATTATTATTCATTATTATTATACACAGTTTATATACTTGGCAGAAAATGCTTAAAAAAAAATAAAAAATTAAAAAGTAATATATTTTAAATTTAAAAAGAATATAAACTTGTAAAGCACCATGGAATAAATAAAAAAAAAAAAATAGTAATAAATAATAATAATACAAAGTCTATATACTTGGTAGAAAATGATTAAAAAAAAGTTAAAAAGTAATATATATTTTAAATTTAAAAAGAAGAATATAAACTTGTAAAGCACCATGGAATCAATAAAAAAAAAATAGTAATAAATAATAATAATAATAATAATAATGCACAAAGCCTATATACTTAGCAGAAAATTATTAAAAAATAAAAAAAAATATTTAAAAAGGAATATACTTTAAATTTAAAAAGAATATAAACTTGTAAAGCACCATGGAATAAATAAAAAATATATGTAAAAAATAATAAATAATAAAAGTTTATATACTTGGCAGAAAATTATTAAAAAAAAAAAAAAATATTTAAAAAGGAATATATTTTTAATTTTTGTGTTAGTAATACGGACTTGGCTCAGGTTTAAAGAAACCAAAAAAATAGATGTGAGCGTTTCGGGAGCCTCAATTAGGGACAAGTCTTAACAGAAGCAGAATAGACTTTAGGAAGAGAGAAGAGGAGGGTGAAGAAGAGGAGGGGGGGAAAGGCTTCAAATTCCAAAAGACAGACAATCAGGCTACCCAGGGAGGGGGGTGGGTTTAAGGTGGCGCCAAATAAAAAGGAAAGGGGATACTAAATAACATTACAAAAGAAGAAGAAAAAAAAAAGAAAAAAAAAAGAAAAAAAGGAGGGAGATTGGACACCAGAAATGACAGCTTGTGTCCTAAGGAAATAGACACCTGGAAATACTTTTGTTGGGGTCGAAACTGAACGGCGTTCATAGGAGGCGCATCGAAACTAAAAAATTAAAGTTACGCGCTGGAAAGCCAATGATTAAAGAGCGGTTATTTAAGAAGACTGATCATTGATTTTACGTTATTCTCTGTTGTAGGTATAATTTTACGCTTTTTTTAATTCTTCAAACATATCAATAGACGTTAAAAAAAAAAAAAAAAAACTATACATGCAAAAAAAAAAAAAAATGGGAAAAGATTGTTACCTCCGGGATTGAATGGACATTTTCAAGTGGTTGATCATTGTATGCTCTCCCCGTGTTTGCGTGGGTTTCCTCCTGGTTTCTCTCACTCCAGATTACACTGCTAGGGAAGTTAGATTATGATCCCCAACAGGGACAGTGAAATTTAGATTGTGAGCCTCAATGTGGGGAAAGTGGAATATAGATTGTGAGCCCCAATGGGGACAGTGGAATTTAGACTGTGAGCCCCAATGGGGAGGCATCAGTGGAATTTAGATTGCAAGCATTGATGGGGGTCAGTAGCATCTAGATTGTGAGCACCAATGGGGAGGGGAGTGATGGAATTTAGATTGCGAGCCACGATAGGTGAGTAATGTAATTTAAATTGGGAGCCCGATGGGGGGTTAAACAGTGGCATTTAGATTGCGAGCCCTAATGGGGGTGGGGGGGGATTTAGATTGTGAGCCCTGATGGGGAGGGGGGGGCAGTATCATTTAGATTGTGAGCCCTGATGGGGAGGTGGGGCAGTATCATTTAGATTGTGAGCTTCGATGGGGAGGGGGGGGCAGTATCATTCAGATTGTGAGCTTCGATGGGGAGGGGGGGGGCAGTATCATTTAGATTGTGAGCTTCGATGGGGAGGGGGGGGGGCAGTATCATTTAGATTGTGAGCTTCGATGGGGAGGGGGGGGCAGTATCATTTAGATTGTGAGCTTCGATGGGGAGGGGGGGCAGCGTAATTTAGATTGTGAGCCCCAATGGGGAGGAGGGTTGGAATTTAGATTGTGAGCCTTAATGGGGAAGGGGGATGGAATTTATAAAACACCAATTTTTTTTGGGAGGTAGTGTAACTTAAGATTGCAAGCCCAGACGGGGGACAGCAGAATTAAGGTTGCGAGCCCCAATGCGAAGAAAGTGTAATTTAGATTGTGAGCACCAATGGGGACAGTGGTGAACACATCTGTGATGTGCTGTGGAATTAATAGCACTATATAAGTGAGGAAAATAGTATTGGTGAATGGAGGCGGGAGGTTTTGGACATTAATGGGGGCAAGTGAGGTGACAAGCAGCTATCCCAACCCAACCACCCCATGAGCAGCCATCAGACAAGGAGGTAGCCTCAAAACATCAAACAAGTAACAAGAACAACAATCCTGGACACTAACCCAAAAAAAGGGGGGGGGGGGGGGGAAATCACTCGGCTTATCACACGTTATCCAGCAGAGCAGCCACCCAGGGGTTAATCCACGGAGCAGGCTTAGCTCATGGAAAGTAAATTGCCATTAGCAGCTTCTGGACAAAGTTTAGTGCTTAACCCCTGCACTCCCGGCCACCTTAAGAGCACGTTGTGTGCAGGAAACAAAAAAAAAAAAGTTCCATTTGGAACGTTGAGATCGGATACAATGTATCCCCCCGTGGACCGGGGGAGCTAGAAACCGAGCGGTGGTAAGGATCCCCGCACGGCGTGACAGCTCCCTAAAAACGGGGTCTGCAGAGGGACAGATCCACGGCGTGACCGGAGTGGGGGAGAAGCAGGGGGCGCACGGAATTCCCAGTGCAAAGTGTCATCACAAAACTACAGCGCTACAATCGGGGGCTGCACTGGAGGGCAGGGGTCACTGCGAGTGCACGGCACGAGTGATCGCGATATATGGAAGTGACACAATCACAGCCGGCGTGTGCGCGACAAAGTTCTGCAGCAACAAGTGCGCGGCGCGGGCGCCATGTGGCCGGAGCGCAGACTCGCGGAGTTGTACTTGTTGTGTTACCTGGCTCGCCGGCCGGGGTCTTCATGGCTGTGTCCCGCTGACTGCTGCTCTGCTCTCCTCTCGGTGCCTGGCTCCGGTGTGAGGATCGTCTCCACCTCCCGCTCGGGCCCCGGTCTCTCCTCCTACCTCCCCCCCCCCTCCGCGCTCACATTACACCCGCGGGACGCCCACGCCGTGGGGAGCCGCCCCCTCATGACGTCACGCAGCACACAGCGTCGCCATGGAGACCGACCCCCTCCTCACCGACGCGCAGCACACGTCCTGGTGACGGAGGACTGGGGGAGTTGTGTGTACGGCGGGTGTGAGGGCTGACATGTTATATGTGTGTATATGTGTGTACGGCGGGTGTGAGGGCTGACATGTTACATGTGTGTACGGCGGGTGTGAGGGCTGACATGTTATTATATGTGTGAGGGGTGACATGTTATATGTGTGTATATGTGTGTACGGCAAGTGTGAGGGGTGACATGTTATTATATGTGTGAGGGGTGACATGTTACATGTGTGTATATGTGTGTACGGCGAGTGTGAGGGGTGACATGTTATTATATGTGTGAGGGGTGACATGTTATATGTGTGTACGGCGAGTGTGAGGGGTGACATGTTATTATATGTGTGTGAGGGGTGACATGTTATTATATGTGTGTGAGGGGTGACATGTTATTATATGTGTGTGAGGGGTGACATGTTATTATATGTGTGAGGGGTGACATGTTATATGTGTGTACGGCGAGTGTGAGGGGTGACATGTTATTATATGTGTGTGAGGGGTGACATGTTATATGTGTGTACAGCGGGTGTGAGGGGCGACATGTTATATGTGTGTACAGCGGGTGTGAGGGCTGATATGTTATATGTGTGTACAGCGGTTGTGAGGGCTGATATGTTATATATGTGTACAGCGGGTGTGAGGGCTGATATGTTATATATGTGTACAGCGGGTGTGAGGGGTGACATGTTATATGTGTGTGAGGGATGACATGTTATATGTGTGTGAGGGGTGACATGTTATATGTGTGTACAGCCGGTGTGAGGGATGACATGTTATATGTGTGTACGGAGGGTGTGAGGGCTGACATGTTACATGTGTGTATATGTGTGTATGGCGGGTGTGAGGGGTGACATGTTATATGTATGTGAGGGCTGACATGTTATATGTATGTGAGGGGTGACGTTATATGTGTGTACGGCCAGTGTGAGGGGTGACATGTTATATGTGTGTACGGCCAGTGTGAGGGGTGACATGTTATATGTGTGTGAGGGGTGACATGTTATATGTGTGTGAGGGGTGACATGTTATATGTGTGTGAGGGGTGACATGTTATATGTGTGTACAGCCGGTGTGAGGGCTGATATGTTATATGTGTGTACAGCCGGTGTGAGGGCTGATATGTTATATGTGTGTACAGCGGGTGTGAGGGCTGATATGTTATATGTGTGTACAGCGGGTGTGAGGGCTGATATGTTATATGTGTGTACAGCGGGTGTGAGGGCTGATATGTTATATGTGTGTACAGCGGGTGTGAGGGCTGATATGTTATATGTGTGTACAGAGGGTGTGAGGGCTGATATGTTATATGTGTGTACAGCGGGTGTGAGGGCTGATATGTTATATGTGTGTACAGAGGGTGTGAGGGGTGACATGTTATATGTGTGTACAGAGGGTGTGAGGGGTGACATGTTATAAGTGTGTAGTACAGGCGGAGGGTGTGAGGGGTGACATGTTATATGTGTATAGTACAGGCGGAGGGTGTGAGGGGTGACATGTTATATGTGTGTAGTACAGGCGGAGGGTGTGAGGGGTGACATGTTATATGTGTATAGTACAGGCGGAGGGTGTGAGGGGTGACATGTTATATGTGTGTAGTACAGGCGGAGGGTGTGAGGGGTGACATGTTATATGTGTGTAGTACAGGCTGCGGGTGTGAGGGGTGACATGTTATATGTGTGTAGTACAGGCGGAGGGTGTGACGGGTAACATGTTATATGTGTGTAGTACAGGCGGAGGGTGTGAGGGGTGACATGTTAAATGTGTGTAGTACAGGCGGAGGGTGTGAGGGGTGGCATGTTATATGTGTGTAGTACAGGCGGAGGGTGTGAGGGGTGACATGTTACATGTGTGTAGTACAGGCGGAGGGTGTGAGGGGTGACATGTTAAATGTGTGTAGTACAGGCGGAGGGTGTGAGGGGTGACATGTTATATGTGTGTAGTACAGGCGGAGGGTGTGAGGGGTGACATGTTATATGTGTGTAGTACAGGCGGAGAGTGTGAGGGGTGACATGTTATATGGGTATAGTACAGGCGGAGGGTGTGAGGGGTGACATGTTAAATGTGTGTAGTACAGGCGGAGGGTGTGAGGGGTGGCATGTTATATGTGTGTAGTACAGGCGGAGGGTGTGAGGGGTGACATGTTACATGTGTGTAGTACAGGCGGAGGGTGTGAGGGGTGACATGTTAAATGTGTGTAGTACAGGCGGAGGGTGTGAGGGGTGACATGTTATATGTGTGTAGTACAGGCGGAGGGTGTGAGGGGTGACATGTTATATGTGTGTAGTACAGGCGGAGAGTGTGAGGGGTGACATGTTATATGGGTATAGTACAGGCGGAGCGTGTGAGGGGTGACATGTTATATGTGTGTAGTGCAGGCGGAGGGTGTGAGGGGTGACATGTGAAATGTGTGTAGTACAGGCGGAGGGTGTGAGGGGTGACATGTTATATGTGTGTAGTACAGGCGGAGGGTGTGAGGGGTGACATGTTATATGTGTGTAGTACAGGCGGAGGGTGTGAGGGGTGACATGTTATATGTATATAGTAAAGGCTGCGGGTCTGAGGGGTGACATGTTATATGTGTGTAGTACAGGCTGCGGGTCTGAGGGGTGACATGTTATATGTGTGTAGTACAGGCGGAGGGTGTGAGGGGTGACATGTTATATGTGTATAGTACAGGCTGCGGGTCTGAGGGGTGACATGTTATATGTGTGTAGTACAGGCGGAGAGTGTGAGGGGTGACATGTTATATGTGTGTAGTACAGGCGGAGAGTGTGAGGGGTGACATGTTATATGTGTGTAGTACAGGCGGAGAGTGTGAGGGGTGACATGTTATATGTGTGTAGTACAAGCGGAGGGTGTGAGGGGTGACATGTTAAATGTGTGTAGTACAGGCGGAGGGTGTGAGGGGTGACATGTTAAATGTGTGTAGTACAGGCGGAGGGTGTGAGGGGTGACATGTTACATGTGTGTAGTACAGGCGGAGGGTGTGAGGGGTGACATGTTACATGTGTGTAGTACAGGCGGAGGGTGTTGGGGGTGACATGTTACATGTGTGTAGTACAGGCGGAGGGTGTGAGGGGTGACATGTTATATGGGTATAGTACAGGCGGAGCATGTGAGGGGTGACATGTTATATGTGTGTAGTACAGGCGGAGGGTGTGAGGGGTGACATGTTATATGTGTGTAGTACAGGCGGAGGGTGTGAGGGGTGACATGTTACATGTGTGTAGTACAGGCGGAGGGTGTGAGGGGTGACATGTTATATGGGTATAGTACAGGCGGAGCATGTGAGGGGTGACATGTTATATGTGTGTAGTACAGGCGGAGGGTGTGAGGGGTGACATGTTATATGTGTGTAGTACAGGCGGAGCGTGTGAGGGGTGACATGTTATATGTGTGTAGTACAGGCGGAGCGTGTGAGGGGTGACATGTTATATGTGTGTAGTACAGGCGGAGGGTGTGAGGGGTGACATGTTACATGTGTGTAGTACAGGCGGAGGGTGTGAGGGGTGACATGTTATATGTGTGTACTACAGGCGGAGGGTGTGAGGGGTGACATCTCGTGGGTGTGGTTCACCAATATTTATGGCTGCAGACCAAATATTAAGTTTAGGAAGGCAATGAATGGGGCACCCCGCTGTGTCAGCAGTCACCGCTGTGTTTATGAGGAGGGGTGATGTGTGACTGTAGCCTATAGGATAGTGGATTACTGTAGAAAATCTTACAGTATATACACTACAGTTCAAAATTTTGGGGTCACCCAGACTCAATAGGATTGAGGTCTGGTGACTGGGCCCCTCCATTACAGATAGATACCAGCTGCCGGCTTCTTCCCTAAATAGTTAATGCATATTTTGGAGGTGCTTTGGGTCATTGTCCTGTTGTAGGATGAAATTGGCTCCAGTCAAGCGCTGTCCACAGGGTATGGCATGGCGCTGCAAAATGCAGTGATAGCCTTCCTTATTCAAAATCCCTTTTACCTTGTACAAATCCCCCACTTTACCAGCACTAAAGCAACCCCAGACCATCACATTACCTCCACCATGCTTGACAGATGGCGTCAGGCAGTCTTCCAGCATCTTTTCAGTAGTTCTGCGTCTCACAAACGTTCTTCTGTGTGATCCAAACACCTCAAACTTCGATTTGTCTGTACATAACACTTTTTTCCAATCTTCCTCTGTCCAATGTCTGTGTTCTTTTGCCCATATTAATCTTTTCCTTTTTTTAGCCAGTCTCAGATATGGCTTTTTCTTTGCCCCTCCGCCCTGAAGGCCGGCATCCCGGAGTCGCCTCTTCACTGTAGACGATGACACTGGCATATTGCAGGTACTATTTAACCCCTTCACGACCGGCCGATTTTTCACTTTTCGTTTTTTTTTTTCGCCATTCTTTTTCTAAGAGACGTAACTTTTTATTTTTCAGTCAATATGGTCATGTGAGGGCTCATTTTTTGCGGAACGAGCTGTACTTTTCAATGAAACCATAGGTTTTACCATATAGTGTACTGGAAAATGGCAAAAAAAAATCCAAATGCAGAAAAATTGCAAAAAAAGTGCAATAACACTATTGTTTTTGAGATATTGTATTCACTGTGTTCACTGTATGGTAACACTGATGTGTGGGTGTGATGCCTCAGGTCAGTGCGAGTTCGTAGACACCAAACATGTATAGGTTTACTTTTATATAAGGGGTTAAAAAAATTCGGAAGTTTGTCTGAAAAAAGTGGCGCATGTTTTACGCCATATTCCGTAACCCGTAGCGTTTTCATTTTTTCGGGATCTATGGCTCAGTGACGGCTTATTTTTTGCGACTCGAGCTGACGTTTTTAACGGTACCATTTTTGCGCAGATGCTACGTTTTGATCGCCTGTTATTGCATTTTGCGCAAAAGTTGTGGTGATAAAAAAATGTCATTTTGGCGTTTGGAATTTTTTTGCCGCTACGCCGTATACTGACCAGATTAATTGATTTTATATTTTGATAGATGCGGCGTTTCTGAACGCGGCGATACCAAATGTGTGTATATATTTTATTTTTTTAACCCTTTAATTTTCAATGGGGTGAAAGGGGGATGATTTGAACTTTTGTTTTTTTTTAATTTTTTAAAACTTTTTTTTTACTTTTTTTTTTATTTTACTAGTCCCCCTAGGGGGCTATAAGGATCAGCAGTCTGATCGCTCTGCACTATCTGCTGATCACAGCTACACAGCTGTAAACAGCAGATACGTGCACTTTCTGCTTCCCTGGCCTCCGTGGAAAGCGAAAGTGAAAGTAGTTCATGTCTAGCACAGGAGTCATCACATGACCCTGTGCTACCATGACAACCATCGGAAGTCACGTGATCATGTCACGTGACTTCCGGTAAGTAAAACTTTACCGCGATCGCGTTTATAATGGCGCTGTCACATATTGACAGCGCCATTACAGGGGTTAAACGGCACGAGCAGATAACGATTCTGCTCGTGCCTAACAGGCACACATCTCAGCTGTGAAAATCAGCTGAGATATGCGCCGATCGCAGCATGCTGCTGCCAGGAGACCGCGGGCAGTAACGTTATGACCGCTAGGACGTAATTTTACGGCCTGCGGTCGTTAAGGGGTTAATGAAGCCGCCAGTTGAGGACCTGTGAGGCATGGATTTCTCCCACTAGAGCCTCTAATGTCCTTGTCTTGTTGCTCAGTTGTGCAGCGCGGCCTCCACTTCTCTTTCTACTCCGGTTAGAGCCTGTTTGTGCTCTCCTCTGAAGGGAGTAGTACACACCGTTGTAGGAAATCTTCAGTTTTTTGCATGGAATTTCTTTCATTTCTAAGAACAAGAATAGACTGTCGAGTTTCACATGAAAGTTCTCTTTTTCTGGCCATTTTGAGAGTTTAATGGAACCAACAAATGTAATGCTCCAGATTCTCAACTAGCTCAAAGGAAATTCAGTTTTATAGCTTCTCTAATCAGCAAAACTGTTTTCAGCTGTGCTAACATACTTGCACAAGGGTTTTCAAGGGATTTCTAAACATCCATTAGCCTTCTATCACAGCAAACACTATGTACCATTAGAACACTGGAGTGGTGGTTGTTGGAAATGGGCCTCTATACACCAATGTAGATATTGCATTAAATCCAGACGTTTGCAGCAGAATAGTCATTTACCACATTACAATGTATAGAGGGGATTTCTGTTTAATTTAATGGTAGCTTTATTGAAAAAAATGTGCTTTTCTTCCAAAAATAAAGAAATATCTAAGTGACCCTAAATTTTTGAATTGTAGTGTGTGTGTATATATATATATATATATATATATATATATATATATATACCGTATATATATATATATCTATATATATATATATATATATATACCCAAGCATGTCAGAATTCTTTGGCAAAAGATTTTAAGGGCCGGTTCTGATTTACCCGATACGTATGTTTTATAGATGGTAGAAATTCAACTGTTTGCCTCCCGGGACAAGTGGCAAAATAATAATACTTTGTTGTGCTACATATTAACATATCCTTCTCTCTGTAGGTATCTTTTATGTTTGGGCACAATTTTTGTGCCTCGCGTACTTTGCATTTTTATTTTACAGGCTGGAAACTCCTCTAAAGGTGCTGATCAGGCTGTATTTCTGTTCAGAGCTGCATTTACAATTTTGAAGGCTTCAGAGCTGAACTCATAATAGGGAAAAGTTTTAGTTTTTTGTTTTTTACATATATGCAGACTTCAGAGCTGAACTCAAAATAGGGAAAAGTTGTTTTTTCTTTACATATATCTGTTAACATTTAGAAATGTATGATCGGTCCGCATCTATCAGTATAAGCTTTTTGATAAGAGGAGTAATCATTACCTGACCCATGAGCTTACTGGTTTTGAGATAGTGGACACACAAAAGTTTATATGGCAGCTCAACATAAATGAAGATGGATGACATTTCAATAAATGCTTTAGTTAAGGATATGGGTTGGGTAGAGGTGTATCCTGACCATTGGGTAGGGGCTAACCCACCATTGGAAAGGTGGTAGGGGCCCACCTACTATTGGGTAGGGGGCAGAGTCCCACCCATCACTGGGTAGAAGGTAAGGGCCCACCCACCATTTGCTACGGGCCCACCCACTACTTGGTAGGTGTAGGGGCCCTCCCACCATTGGGTAGGGGGGTAGAGCCTACCCGCCATTGGGTACGGCCCACCCGCAATTGGGTACCACCCACCATTGGGTAGCGGGTATCAGCCCACCCACTATTGGGTAGGGGGTAAAGCCAACCCACCTTTGGGTAGGGGGTAGGGGCCCGCCTACCAATGGGGACGGGGTGGAGCCTACCCACCATTGGGTACAGGGTAGGGCCCACCTGCCATTGGGTACCACCCACCATTGGGTAGCGGGTAGGGGCCCACCCACTATTGGGTAGGGGGTAAAGCCAAACCACCTTTAGGTAGGGGGTAGGAGCCCACCTACCAATGGGGATGGGATGGAGCCTACCCGCCATTGGGTACAGGGTAAGGCCCACCTGCCATTGGGTACCACCCACCATTGGGTAGCAGGTAGGGGCCCACCCACTATTTGGTAGGGGGTAAAGCCAACTCACCATTGGGTAGGGGCTAGGGGTCCACCCACCACTGGGTAGGGGGTAGTGACCCACCCACCATTGGGTAGAGAATAGAGGCCTACTCATCATTGGGTAGGGGGTAGGGGCCCACCCGCCATTGAGAAGGGGTAGGACCCTTACAGGAATTATCCATTTGGACTATAGTAGGTAGGAGGGTCCTACTATCACACATCATGAAGGCCAGGGTAAAGGTGGGTTGACCAGGTACAGTATTTTATGCAATCCTGCTAATTTGGCCATGATACCCTTGAGATCATTGGCAGGAGCATGTCTGATGCTCAGAGCCAGGCCGCTACCCAGACCAGAGATAACTCCAATCTAGACAGGTTAATCCTTTAGATGCCGACTTCCATAGTGACTGTGGCAGCTAAACGGTTAGACAAATGGAATTTTTTGCTTTGTCACCCAACTGTCTCCATTTCGCAACTGGATTACGGAGGGTCTATGGATTTCATGGTCGTCCATGGTCTTCATTTTGTCAGTATAAAACAAAAGTAGTATCATAAACGAGGGCTCAGGAGATCCTATGTTTAAGTCCACTAGTCAGACTGAAAAAAAATTAGATCTAAATATTTGTATCCAGAATGGGAAATATCACCGGATCACAAGTTGGAACTTTTGGGAATCCCGATGTTTAACCCTTGATTAATGCCTGCTAAAATCCGCCCCAGGGGCGCTGATACTTCTGCTTCTATCCTGAGGTTACAGTCGTTCTGTTTATCAGTGCAAATCACACAATGACGGTGCGTCCACCACTGAGCAGACTGCACAGCTCCCGGGAATACCCAAGGTCAGCTCCGTTTTATTAAAACAGGAAGGTTCTCCACCTAAATGTATTTTTAGAAAAATCTAAAGCCCGAGATATGGAACGGCGTGACGGCTGCCAAGTCTAGGGACAATCCAGCTTTCAGCTGAGTCACTTCTGACAGTCTGGTCACTGGCGCTACGCTGCCTGACAATAATTGCGTATTCGGTGGCGTTGACAGGCAGCAAATCGCTAGCAACGAGTCTCAGATGACTCCAGAAATGAAGACAGAGGGTGGGATGTGTGCAGCCATCTTTAGAACGTTACTGGAGACTAGGAAACTTCTCGGCTGTCACTGTCCCTTAAAAAAAAAAAAATTTTAAAGGGATTGTCCGAAATCATTAAAAAAAAACAGGGTAATAAAAGAAAATGCCAGAAATTAATAAAAGAAGCGTTACTTATCTGGAGTGTTGCTCCAGTGTCCAAAGGGTCTTTGCATTACAATGGTTATGGCTGAGGCTAGTGATTGACAGTGGTGGTCATGTGTGCTGACATGAGGACATTGCTGCAGGACTGTAAACAGGGACCGCGAGGAGCAATAGGAGCAATAACTGTAGGTTTCACAACTGTGAATTTCACAGGTAAGTAGTGATGTCACGGTGTGACTATTGGATAAGAAGGGGCCCCTAGGCTGTCCCCCACAATAGGGGGCCCTATGCTATCCCTAACCTCACGGAAAATGTATAGGAACCGGGAGATGTGTGGATTAATCTGCGCTGCTGTAGATAGATAACAAAAATGTTCAGCAGTAGATAAAGGGTGCTTTATTCCCTAACCTCAGGGATACTCCTAATGGTGGAAACGCCTGAGTCCCGTTTCTGGACCAATACTAATCTGATACCCAAAACATACAGATAGGGACTCTAGATTGTGAGCCCCATGGGGACAGTGTTGCCATTCTATGTATAGCACTGTGGAATTAATAGCGCTATATAAATGAATAATATATATATATATATATATATATACATACATACCCCTGCCACCAGGGAAGGACGGGGCAGGAATGTGATGTTAACCACAGATAAAGACTGACTAGGGAAAACCAAAACTCTGATACACTGCACGCACAGGATTAGACAATAAGAGGCTCACGAGGAAAACAAGAGCAGGAAGGAAGTTAAAAAAAACAACAGGGGTAAACTCAACAACCGGACAAAGCAATAAGCACTACTTCCACCAGATAGTCTGGAACACCACATCTCACAAGACCAACTAAGATAAACTATAGCTGACATAGGTGGAAGGATTCAGCCAACATAAATAGGAGCAGATGTGATTGGCTTCCCCCACAACATGTGATCAAAGGAGACTAACAAGCAGACTAGCAGAGATTAATTCATGCTAGCCTGCCTATGAATCAACACACAGCAGGTCGATGCCCGAGTCTGCCACCAGAGAATTTCTTAGGTGGAGTGTCAGAATCTCTAATATTAACAGAACCTGATGCCTGCGGGGGTGCTGCAGAGAAAGCAATTACTTATTGAGATGCCCGATCATTAGGGATTTCAGCAAGCAGGACCTGATCAGCTCATGGTTGGAGGACTCAATGTAATGCAAGTCACTATTTACGGATAGTACAAATGAAAGAATAGTCAGGGTCTGGTAACAGGATATAACGTATGGATACAGGGAGTACACAGAAGCGTAGTCAGGTGACGATCCGAGGGTCAGAATTCCAGGATGGCACGTAATAGATTCAGGGAGAAAACTGAGACGTGGTCAGGTAACATTCCGAGGTCAAAAGCCAGGAGGCCACGACAGGAACAGAAAACTGAGACGTGGTCAGGTAATGGTCTAATGTCAAAAGCCAGGAGATCACGACAGGAAAAGAAAACTGAGACGTGGTCAGGTAATGTTCCGAGGTCAAAAGCCAGGAGGTCACGACAGGAACAGAAAACTGAGACATGGTCAGGTAATATTCCGAGGTCAAAAGCCAGGAGGTCATGACAGAAGCAGAAAACTGAGACGTGGTCAGGTAATGGTCCGAGGTCAAAAGGCAGGAGGTCTTGACAGGAATAGGGAGCAGGTTGAGAGGAGTCAAATAATGGTCCGGGGTCAAGAAACTAGATCAGAAGACATGCAGAAACACAGGCCAGCAGCACAACTGCAGAACCAGAATGTACGACTTGCAAGGTTCTGGGGGAGCATGCTCAATAAAGAAGCAGAGCAATTTGCCAGGAAGATGGAATACCTGACTAATCAGCACCTCCCAGAACCAGCAAGGAATCCTGCACTATCAATCAACCTGCCAGCTCAGGGCTCAGGAAAACACAGCAGAGCATCTCCTAATGTGCAAGATGCTCTGCATAGAGGAATCGTGTCACTGCCAGCTCTGTAATCCAGGAAAGCGCAGCAGAGCGTCTCCTAGTGCAAGATGCTCTGCACAGAGGAATTGTGACACGGCCAGCTCAGTAATCCAGGAAAGCGCAGCAGACCATCTCCTAGTGCAAGATGCTCTGCACAGAGGAATCATGTCACTGCCAGCTCAGTAATCCAAGAAAGCACAGCAGAGCATCTCCTAGTGTGCAAGATGCTCCGCACAGAGGAATAGTGTCACTACCAGCTCAGTAATCCAAGAAAGTTCAGCAGAGCATCTCCTAGTGTGCAAGATGCTCTGCATAGAGGAATCATGTCACTGCCAGCTCTGTAATCCAGGAAAGCGCAGCAGAGCATCTCCTAGTGCAAGATGCTCTGCACAGAGGAATCGTGACACTGCCAGCTCTGTAATCCAGGAAAGTGCAGCAGAGCATCTCCTAGTGCAAGATGCTCTACACAGAAGAATCGTGACACTGCCAGCTCAGTAATCCAGGAAAGTGCAGCAGAGCATCTCCTAATGTGCAAGATGCTCTGCACAGAGGAATCGTGACACTGCCAGCTCAGTAATCCAGGAAAGTGCAGCAGAGCATCTCCTAATGTGCAAGATGCTCTGCACAGAAGAATCGTGACACTGCCAGCTCAGTAATCCAGGAAAGTGCAGCAGAGCATCTCCTAGTGCAAGATGCTCTGCACAGAGGAATCGTGTCACTCTAAAGTGGAATCTTTATGTCTACAAAAAAGAAATTTGTTTTTCCATAACTTACTATTGGATGAGATAGCCTCACACGTTTCCATTAGATGAAAAGCAGGTAATTTCAACCAATACTTTTGTTTTTTGAGGGGAGGGAATTTTAGGAGACTTCAGAGTTTTTTGCCAGAATTTGTGGAACAGGAGTGTAAATCCCGAATTTGTGTGGGGTCAGAGGTCGTGCACCAGGAAATGACCAGGCTCCAGTAACATTACCCAACAATAATAGCACATTCCATCACATTCCCTTCATGTGCAGACGGCTGGGGGGGGGGGGGGGGTAGGAAGGACTCCGAGGGGCGCAAAAAAGAAAAACTATATGTCCATCAACATCACGCATTAACCCTTCATGCAGAGGAGAGAAGTGAAGCACTGCTGTCATAGGTGTTCATTCATCCATCATCCAAGATTGTGTGGAATAGCCGGAGAGGGGCAATAAAATGCAACGTAAGCATATAACGTTTTATTGCATTTGACCCCTGTACCTATATAATCAGTGACACAGAATATGCTGTGTCTCGTTGATGGACGGCCATACAGGCCACGCTTTATAAAATGGTATACGGAATAGAAGGAATTTTGGTAAGATTAATTGTAAAGTCCAAATTTCCCTCACAAACACAAACTGCTCCCTGACCTTTTATTATTTCTGCTTGGTTTTCATCTTTTCCCTTTAGGACCCTGCAGAGTTCCTCAACCTTTCAGCTGCTTTTCATCAGCACAGTCCTGTGGTGTACAGCTATAGAAGGTCACAGCGTTTGGTTGCACAAACTGCTTCCCCACCTTCTATTATTTCTGCTTGGTTTTCATCTTTTCCCTTTAGGACCCTGCAGAGTTCCTCAACCTTTCAGTTGCTTTTCATCAGCACAGTCCTGTGGTGTCTGGCTATAGAAGGTCACAGCGTTTGGTTGCACAAACTGCTTCCCTGACCTATTATTTCTGCTTGTTTTTCATCCCTTTCCCTTTAGGGAGGTACGACTGATCTATTAAGGGGCATTATCTGGACCCCAGTGATTATATTAGATGGCATCCAAATAAATTTGGTGAGACCAATTCATTTTTCTAATTTGGAGTGAGGTAAGACTTATCCAATTATTAGTGGACGCTAATGTTAATTGCCACCTATAATTATGGTTACTAAAGTCCGATTACATTGGGGGTGAAGGTCCAAGCAATTTCTTTGGCTTACATAGATCCTTTGAAGAGACAGGAGGGCCATATTCTTTTCTTTTGTCAACTGTTTGTTATTTGTGATCAATTATCACATTTTAGTGGAATTATTAAAAGTTAAATTTTAAAAAAATTTTCCGGAGTAAGTGAAAAATTTGCTACTTATCACCTTTCCCTTTAGGACCCTGCAGAGTTCCTCAGCCTTTCAGTAGCTTTTCATCAGCACAGTCATGTGGTGTCCAGCTATAGAAGGTCACAACGTTTGGCTGCGCAAACTGCTCCTTGACCTTCTATTATTTCTGCTTGGTTTTCATCCTTTCCCTTTAGGACCCTGCAGAGTTCCTCAACCTTTCAGCTGCTTTTCATCAGCACAGTCCTGTGGTGTCTGGCTATAGAAGGTCACAGCGTTTGGTTGCACAAACTGCTTCCCTGACCTATTATTTCTGCTTGTTTTTCATCCCTTTCCCTTTAGGACCCTGCAGAGTTCCTCAGCCTTTCAGTTGCTTTTCATCAGCACAGTCATGTGGTGTCCAGCTATAGAAGGTCACAACGTTTGGTTGCACAAACTGCTCCCTGACCTTCTATTATTTCTGCTTGGTTTTCATCCCTTTCCGTTTAGGACCCTGCAGAGTTCCTCAACATTTCAGCTGCTTTTCATCAGCACAGTCCTGCGGGGTTCAGCTATAGAAGATCACAGCATTTGGTTGCGCAAACTGCTCCCTGACCTTCTATTATTTCTGCTTGGTTTTCATCCCTTTCCGTTTAGGACCCTGCAGAGTTCCTCACCCTTTCAGATGCTTTTCATCAGCACTTTCCTTGTGTCTACATATACCTTTAATTTATATTACTCAGTGCTGGTGAACTTCCTATTACTCGGTGCTGATGATATTTCATTTACCTTTACAAGTCTTCAGTGCAAGCAGGAGGCTCGAATACATCTGGAGAATCTTGGTGGTTGTTGCAGTTCTTCTCCGAGTCAACTGGAGATAAGTTGTTTGTTGCTTTCCCTTGTTTGTTATCCCTGTGTGTCCTTTAGTGTCTAGTGGGGTTGACTAAGCGCTCATCCCATCCACTCCCTACCTAGGGCTGAGATCAGGGTCAGGTGTCCGGCTCGGCACATAGGTGAGGAATCTATCTAGGGCAGTGAGGGAACCCAAGGTCCAGTGGTAGGCTTGGTCAGGGGTCACCATGTCCCCCTTCCCCTTCGAATGGTACTTCCCCGTACCTAGCATGACACTGCCTATAACAGGCGCACCTCTGATCGTTCATCATTCTCATTGCAACCTATGGGATCAGCAGCCGAAGACCTACTAAAATCCCCTATTGTGTCATATTTTTCCCTCTATAAAGCCCAGCACTTTGCTGGGCCCTTCATGGAGTTTTCCACAAACTTCGCCGACTGTCACATTGACATTGGACTCTGTTCAGATTGCAGATTCTGACACTCTGCCCAATTTTTTTGTTCTCTGGTGTCTGGGATCAACACAGGCAGACTCAGGCGTCGACCTACTGTGTGCTGATTCATAGGCAGGCTAGCAAGAGTTAATATCTGCTAGTATGCTTGCTCTTTTAATCACATGATGTGGGGAGGCCAATCACATCTGCTCCCCTCCTATTTATGCTGGTAGAATCCTTCCAACCATGCCAGCACACGCTGATTAGATGCTTCAATACAAAAGCTATCATCGGGACCTGACCATTGTGGCTATGTACATGTATTGTTTCCTGAAACAACAGGAAGTTAGAGTCTAAAAAAACCCCAGTGGCCGGTGCGAGAATTGCAAGATTATGTGACGATTATTTCCTTTGGTTTCTATGTTTGCACAATATTATTTAGAGCGTGTGGTATTTTATCGAGTCGTTCGCATATGTAGCAGTGCTCGTGCGGTTGCAGGGATTAATTAATCAACAAACCTATTCTTCTCTATCCAGTTCTAATTAACAGGCAGCATTAATAATGGTTCGCTCTCGTTCACATGGGTAAAAGATTACCGCAGACACCTACAATGAGAGCGGCCAATGTGATTTATAATTTATAAGATTCCAACACTTTGTACCACAATTCATCGAGTTCTAGAAGCAGAAATCAGCTGAAATGTGGGATATAAAAGACACCGGCGGCTTCTCCATTAGTATTTCCAATACAATAGCACCTATGCTTGAAATAAGAAAAACATCATGGGCAAATTCAGTGTCAAAGTTACAATTTATATCCTGTAAGGGGTCATGTGAGGTAAATCCGGAGATATGACGATAAATCATGATATTCAAGTTATGTCAGGAAGCCCTCTCCTGGTGTCACCCCCCCTTTCCTTCACACAACTTGTTTAGCAACCCATCCCATGGCCATCTCCTGTGATATGGAAATTAGGTGATGTGGGAACAAAGGACACAGGATGACTCCCTGCCGTCACCCTGTAACAAGAGTTGTATCTCATTATAAGGCTCTGGAACTAGCCAGACAGAACGACTCCAGTAAAAAATGGTTCATATCTCGCAAGCCATATTTCCGATAAATACGGCAACCATAAAAATGGTGTTTTCGCATGCGGACGATGCTGGCACACCTTTTTTATGGGAGCGGGAGCTTGGGAAATACCCCAGGCGTGATATCAGCCAATGTGGAACTAGTAGACAAGTCATGAAACCTCTCATTCTGTAGCTAAATTCATAACTGTCACAATGAGAGCATTGGCGTCCGCCTACGACGCTCCCAGGCCAAGTTATGGCCATATTCCATGTTGTGGATTTTGTCCATAACTCCAGCCAGGGGTGGAGCAGTGCTCCCTCTGAGGTCACGAAGGTAGGAGGGGACCTGGATTTGCCCAGGTTGATAACCCTACTTCGGCCATTTTCCAGTGTTCTTTCGCTGGGGGTCACGTGCAGGAAACATCTGCGGGAGTTCCTAGAAACCTGGTCTACAGCGCCCCCCTGTGGCCAGACGCACAAGGTAACTGATTGAATTGCATACCTGTTTGTAAACCATGCTTTATCTGTAACTGTACTCTGACATATGTATATTCTGTAGATTCCCTATTGTATATATTGTAGTTTCTAGTGTGCTTTAGGCTGATTAAATTATATAATTAATCTTGGGCTGTTCTGTTATCTCGATCTTGAATCCCACGTCTGTGTGTTCGGCTAATAGTTACCGTGAAGCGGTTGGTGGCAGCGAGTTTGTGCCAAGGATTATTGTGGGGAGGCCAGTGAGATTCGGGGAGATTTTATATATTCCGCCCGCGGAGGTCGGGGGAATATATACCCTACTCTCACCGGGGACCCTTCAATAATCGGCATAAGTAGTATAGCGGCCTCCTTGCTTATTGTCGGGCAATTCCATAATTGGCCTGACTATAAGAGGGGCGCTAGAGAGCGCGTCACGTGCTCTGTCTGTCGGTCGGGAGGTATAAAGGAGGGGTGACCCCCACTTGTTACCCCCCGATTGTGACGTACTGGTAGCCAGCGCGGGGGATTTCTGAGTGACCCCCCGATGGTTTGTGACATATTGGTGGCATAGCGGTGGGATCGAGATAATAGTGTGTGTGAGTGTGAGACCCATACTCCCAGACACTAAAGACTGCCTGCAGCAGCTGTGGCTGCTGGGGTCTTCAGACCAGCTCAACACTAGAGTGTCAGAGTGCAGATACTGTAAGGTGTGTGGAGGCATCAGGTGTCAGTTCTGTGTCAGTGACCAAAGTCTGCAAGAATGGCTGATGGCACCAGGAGCAGAGCTATGCAACTGGCCAATGCTAAGGCAGGAGCCGAAGAGAGGGAGGACGGTGCTGTGGACAGTAATGAGGAGGTTGCCCACGAGTCCTCCAGGAGCTCGACGCCAGAAAACAGCTCTGCAGAGGACATTGCACAACCTGGCACTGCTGGACAAGATGAGGAGCAGCTCACCCAAGGGTCCTCAACGAGCCAGATGCCAGCCCTCCGCTCTGCAATGGACAGTGAATCACCAGGCTCCGCAGCGGGCCGCAGATCACCACGTGCCATTCCACCGAGCCTGGGAGGCTCGGATAGCCTTCTTCAAATGGCTATGGCCCTTCTCCAGGCTGGAGACCAGAAGGGCTACAAGGAACTCCTGGCAGAGCGCAGGGCAGAGCGGCAGGCAGCGCGTGATGCTGAGGCTGCGGAGCGGCAAGCAGCGCGTGAAGAGCGCCAGGCAGAGCGTGAGGCTGCGGAGCGACAGGCAGACCGTGACTACCAGCTGCATCTAGCCAAGCTCCAGCCCTCATCAGCCACACGTGACCTTCAAGACACCAAACTTCCAAAGGTCCGTGTTGAGGACTTCCCAGTGCTGGAGAAGGATGGAGACTTGGACTCTTTCTTGACTGCTTTTGAACGGACTTGCTTGCAGCACCATCTGGACAAGGAGCAGTGGGCCAAATACCTGACCCCCCGTTTAAGGGGTAAGGCCCTGGATATCCTTGGGGACTTGCCTGCTGAGGCAGATCAGGGCTACGACACCATCACGCGGGCCCTGATCCAACAGTACAACCTCACCCCAGAGTCCTACCGCAAGAAGTTCCGGAGCCTACAGAAGGGACCAAAGGACTCCTGGGCTGACCACAGGCGGGCACTTGCCCGAGCTGCCGACCACTGGACCCAAGGCCTGCAACTTTCCACCGGACCGGAGATCCTGGACTTGTTCATCACGGAGCAACTCTTGTGGAACTGCCCTGAGGATCTCCGCCAGTTCATCCGAGACCAGAAGCCAAAGGGGTCCACGGCTACAGCTGCCCTGGCCGATGACTACACCAACAATCGGGCTCCTGAAGCCAGGAGAGCAGCCACCAGCAGCACCTGGAGAGGGGGTAAGATGAACTCTGCGACTGCCCCACCTGCCCCTAGACTGCAGGGGGTGTCCCCCTCAACTCCCCTCTCCAGGCCCGTGGCAGAACCAAGACGGTGCCACCAGTGCAACCTACCTGGACACTTCAAGGCCATGTGCCCTCAGCGTCCCAAGGCCCCGGCTCCGTCCCCGTCCCAAGGGCCGCCCAAGGTGTATTGTGTGGGTGGGGGTGGTGGTAGGTCCCTGGACAGCTTCCAACCTGTCACCGTCGGCCGGTCTGTGACCATAGGACTGCGAGACAGCGCCTCGGAGGTGACTCTGGTGCGGCCTGAGATGGTGTCCCCCCAAGACTTGATCCCTGGAAAAACCCTCGCTGTCTCCGGGATTGGAGGCACTGACCCGGCGCTGCCTGTTGCTGACATTTATGTGGACTGGGGCGCAGGGCGAGGGGTGAGAGAGGTGGGGGTAACTGATCGGATCCCCGCAAACGTGCTACTTGGGACAGATTTGGGGCAGATAACCTCCCAGTTTGGGCCCCAACCAAGGGCTGAACCTTCAGCCAGTACTGACATGCCTCCGGACAATGTTAATGTGTTATCTATGAATGATGTAAGGGAGGAGGGAGTGAACTCTGATATTTCTGCTTGCATAGACACCATAGACACACACACAGCTGCAGCTGTGACAGGGGAGGGGGTCAGAGAAAGGTGTGACAATGCCTCTACAAGTAATCAGCCTGTGAGCTGGGATCTGCTGCCCTCTGCAGGGATAAGCAGAGAGCAGGGTGCTGCAGGGGGAGGACCAGTGTGTGGGGTGGGGGCTACCACAGCAAATGTGGGGTCCCCAGAGATTTCACAGCGGGGTTCTGTTGCTGCAGGAGGGGAACAGGCAGGTGAGATTGGGGCCGGTCCAGGAGCGGAAGTGCTCCCAGGTAAGATCTCGGTGCATGGTTCCCCCACAACCGGGGTGTCAGGAAGCCAGGTAGGTCTGCCTGAACCGGCGACTTGGTCAGGAACGGAGGAGGAGCAGGCACGACCCACGGTCGCAGCGGCTGTGGCCGCTGTCACCCGCAGTGGGAGTGCTGGAAGCCAAGGGGCCTCCCGGAGGTCCGATAGCTCTTCCCCTTCTGACCAAGTGGCAGCCGAGTCAGGTGGAGGCCAGGACACAGGTCCCGGGGTACTGACCGAAGATGTGACAGTCTCGTCGATTCTGGCCACATCTAGTCAGGGGTTTCAGGCAGCGTTAGAAGCTGACGACAGCCTGAAAGCTCTTAAGGAGCAGGCGGCCCAGCCTCCCTCGGACTCGGACCCGGAGCGAGTGGTCTGGGACCAAGGACGGCTGTACCGGGCCACGGTCCAGCAGGGCTCACCGGAGGCGTGGCCCAGGGACCGACAGTTGGTGGTACCCTATCCGTTCCGGACGGAGTTGTTGCGGATCGCACATGAGATTCCGATGGCCGGACACCTAGGGATCGCTAAGACCAAGGCCAGGTTAAACCAGCATTTCTACTGGCCAAAAATGGGGGCCGATGTGGCTGCCTACTGCCGTTCGTGTGAAACCTGTCAGAGAGTGGGGAAGGCGGGACCACGCCCCAAAGCCCCACTGGTATCTCTGCCCATCATCGATGAGCCTTTCAGGAGGGTGGCTGTGGATCTGGTCGGCCCGCTGGCCATCCCCAGCCGCTCCGGGAAACGCTTCATACTGACGGTAGTGGACTATGCCACCCGGTACCCAGAAGCAGTGGCCTTGTCGTCCATTCGGGCTGACAAGGTGGCCACCGCATTGCTGGAGATTTTCTCCCGAGTGGGTTTTCCCCAGGAAATGCTCACTGACCGGGGGACCCAATTCATGTCCCAGCTGATGGAGGCCCTCTGTAAGCAAGTCCAGGTGCGACATCTGGTGGCCAGCCCGTACCATCCACAGACTAATGGCCTGTGCGAGCGGTTTAATGGCACCTTAAAGCAGATGCTTAAGATGTTGGTCGACTCCCATGGGCGTGACTGGGAGCGGTATCTCCCACACCTGTTATTTGCTTACCGGGAGGTTCCACAGGCCTCAACAGGATTCTCACCGTTTGAGCTCCTGTACGGGCGACGTGTGCGGGGCCCCCTGGCTCTGGTGAAAGAGGCTTGGGAAGGGGATTTGGCCACCCCTGGAGTGTCGGTTATCGAGTATGTCATGCGCTTCCGGGACAAAATGCAGGCCTTGACGCAACTGGTACACGACAATATGGCTCAAGCCCAGGCCGATCAGAAGCGTTGGTACGACCAGAACGCTTGTGAGAGGACCTACCAAGTGGGTCAAAAGGTGTGGGTACTGGTCCCCGTACCACAGGACAAGCTTCAGGCAGCCTGGGAAGGCCCATACCTCGTGTACCAGCAGCTCAACCCTGTGACGTACCTGGTCACCCTGGACCCTGCCCGTGGAAGGCGGAAGCCCTTCCATGTGAACATGATGAAGGCACATCATGAGCGGGAGGCATGTGCGCTCCCCGTGTGCAACCTGCCCGAGGAGGGAGAAGCGGAGACCCTCTTGGATATGCTAGCCCAGGTTAGGGCAGGCGGATCCATTGAGGATGTGGAGGTTGGCCACCAGCTCTTGGAGGACCAACGGTCCCAGCTGTGGGCCACCCTCCTCCCCTTCCGGGGGTTGTTTACCAACCAGCCCGGAAGGACTAACTTGGTTGTCCATCACGTGGACACTGGGGATCATCCCCCGATCCGGCGTTCAGCATATCGGGTCTCCCTGGAGGTGCAGCAACACATGCGCCAGGAGATTGACGAGATGCTGAAGCTGGGGGTGATCCAGGCATCCAACAGCGCTTGGGCCTCGCCTGTAGTCCTCGTCCCTAAGAAGGACCGAACCACGCGGTTCGGCGTGGACTACAGGGGGCTCAATGCGGTCACGGTCGCCGATGCGTACCCAATGCCACGCATCGATGACCTGCTCGATCAGTTGGCCGGGGCTCAGTACCTGACCATCATGGATCTGAGCCGGGGATATTGGCAGATCCCCCTGACTCGCAAGGCCAGGGAACGCTCTGCCTTTATTACCCCATTTGGACTGTACGAGTCCACGGTGATGCCATTCGGGATGAGGAATGCCCCTGCCACCTTCCAGCGGATGGTCAACACCCTGCTCAAGGGACTTGAAGGGTACGCGGCCGCGTACCTGGATGACATTGCCGTCTTCAGTCCCACCTGGGAGGACCACCTAGAGCATCTAGCACAGGTGCTCAGGCGGATCCACCGGGCAGGTTTGACCATCAAGCCGGGAAAGTGTCAGCTGGCCATGAGCGAGGTCCAGTACCTCGGTCACCGGGTAGGTGGGAGAACACTGAAGCCCGAGCCTGAGAAAGTGGAGGCCATCGCATCCTGGCCCACCCCCAGGACCAAGAAGCAGGTGATGTCCTTCTTGGGGACCGCTGGGTACTATAGGAGGTTTGTTCCATGCTATAGTAGCCTGGCAAAGCCCCTGACGGACCTCACCAAGAAGAAGCTGCCCTCTGCAGTCGATTGGACAATGGACTGCGAGACAGCCTTCCGGGCCCTAAAGGACGCCCTGTCCAGCCCGCCCGTGCTACAGGCAGCCGACTTCACGCGGCCGTTTGTAGTACAGACCGACGCCAGTGACTTCGGCCTCGGTGCGGTGCTCAGCCAGGTGGACTCTGCGAGCCAAGAGCACCCAGTCTTGTACCTGAGCAGGAAGCTGTTACCGAGGGAAGTGGCCTATTCCACAATGGAGAAGGAGTGCCTGGCCATAGTGTGGGCCCTGCAGCGTCTGCAACCCTATCTATACGGGCGCCACTTCATCGTGGAGACGGACCACAACCCCCTCAGCTGGTTGCACACCGTCTCTGGGACGAATGGGCGACTGTTGCGATGGAGCCTTGCGCTCCAGCAATACAACTTCACCATTCGCCACAAAAGGGGCCGTGACCACAGTAACGCAGACGGGCTGTCCCGACAAGGAGAGGTCGCGGACGGGCGCACGGGGGAACACCGGAGTGTGCTGCCCCCTAGCGCCCTCAAAAGGGGGGAGGTGTGAGGTAAATCCGGAGATATGACGATAAATCATGATATTCAAGTTATGTCAGGAAGCCCTCTCCTGGTGTCACCCCCCCTTTCCTTCACACAACTTGTTTAGCAACCCATCCCATGGCCATCTCCTGTGATATGGAAATTAGGTGATGTGGGAACAAAGGACACAGGATGACTCCCTGCCGTCACCCTGTAACAAGAGTTGTATCTCATTATAAGGCTCTGGAACTAGCCAGACAGAACGACTCCAGTAAAAAATGGTTCATATCTCGCAAGCCATATTTCCGATAAATACGGCAACCATAAAAATGGTGTTTTCGCATGCGGACGATGCTGGCACACCTTTTTTATGGGAGCGGGAGCTTGGGAAATACCCCAGGCGTGATATCAGCCAATGTGGAACTAGTAGACAAGTCATGAAACCTCTCATTCTGTAGCTAAATTCATAACTGTCACAATGAGAGCATTGGCGTCCGCCTACGACGCTCCCAGGCCAAGTTATGGCCATATTCCATGTTGTGGATTTTGTCCATAACTCCAGCCAGGGGTGGAGCAGTGCTCCCTCTGAGGTCACGAAGGTAGGAGGGGACCTGGATTTGCCCAGGTTGATAACCCTACTTCGGCCATTTTCCAGTGTTCTTTCGCTGGGGGTCACGTGCAGGAAACATCTGCGGGAGTTCCTAGAAACCTGGTCTACAGCGCCCCCCTGTGGCCAGACGCACAAGGTAACTGATTGAATTGCATACCTGTTTGTAAACCATGCTTTATCTGTAACTGTACTCTGACATATGTATATTCTGTAGATTCCCTATTGTATATATTGTAGTTTCTAGTGTGCTTTAGGCTGATTAAATTATATAATTAATCTTGGGCTGTTCTGTTATCTCGATCTTGAATCCCACGTCTGTGTGTTCGGCTAATAGTTACCGTGAAGCGGTTGGTGGCAGCGAGTTTGTGCCAAGGATTATTGTGGGGAGGCCAGTGAGATTCGGGGAGATTTTATATATTCCGCCCGCGGAGGTCGGGGGAATATATACCCTACTCTCACCGGGGACCCTTCAATAATCGGCATAAGTAGTATAGCGGCCTCCTTGCTTATTGTCGGGCAATTCCATAATTGGCCTGACTATAAGAGGGGCGCTAGAGAGCGCGTCACGTGCTCTGTCTGTCGGTCGGGAGGTATAAAGGAGGGGTGACCCCCACTTGTTACCCCCCGATTGTGACGTACTGGTAGCCAGCGCGGGGGATTTCTGAGTGACCCCCCGGTGGTTTGTGACAGGTCACCTGTGACGTTTTAGGAAACAACACATATACATTAGCAGCAATAAACACACTCCAACCCTATCTTTTGTATTAAAGTGTCTAATGAGCATGTGCAAAGCTCATTGTGAAGGGATGAGGAGCTGTGACATTGCCTACTGTCCAACCCTATCTTTTGTATTAAAGTATCTAATGAGCGTGTGCAAAGCTCATTGTGAAGGGATGAGGAGCTGTGACATTGCCTACTGTCCAACCCTATCTTTTGTATTAAAGTGTCTAATGAGTGTGTGCAAAGCTCATTGTGAAGGGACGAGGAGCTGTGACATTGCCTACTGTCCAGCCCTATCTTTTTGTATTAAAGTCTCTAATGAGCGAGTGCAAAGCTCATTGTGAAGGGGTCAGCTGTGACATTGCCTACTGTCCAACCCTATCTTTTGTATTAAAGTGTCTAATGAGTGTGTGCAAAGCTCATTGTGAAGGGACGAGGAGCTGTGACATTGCCTACTGTCCAGCCCTATCTTTTTGTATTAAAGTCTCTAATGAGCGAGTGCAAAGCTCATTGTGAAGGGGTCAGCTGTGACATTGCCTACTGTCCAACCCTATCTTTTGTATTAAAGTGTCTAATGAGCATGTGCAAAGCTCATTGTGAAGGGATGAGGAGCTGTGACATTGCCTACTGTTCAGCCCTATCTTTTGTATTAAAGTGTCTAATGAGCGTGTGCAAAGCTCATTGTGAAGGGGTCAGCTGTAACATTGCCTACTGTCCAACCCTATCTTTTGTATTAAGGTGTCTAATGAGCGTGTGCAAAGCTCATTGTAAAGGGGTCAGCTGTGACATTTTAGGAAACAACACATGTACATTAGCAGCAATAAACAGACTCCGACCCTTTCTTTTGTATCAAAGTGTCTAAAGAGCGTGTGCAAAGAGCATTGTGAAAGGACAAGGAGGTGTGACATCGACTATTGTCCGACCCTATTTTTAGTATTAAAGTGTCTATTTTGCGTGTGCCAAGCTCATTGCGAAGGGGTCAGCTGTGACATTTTAGGAAACAACACATCTACATTAGCAGCAATAAACAGATTCTGACCTTTCCTTTTGTATTAACGTGTCAAATAAGCGTGTGTAAAACTCATTGTGAAGGGGTCAGCTGTGACATTTTAGGAAACAACACATATACATTAATACCAATAAACAGACTCCAACCCTATCTTTTGTACTTAAGTGTCTAATGAGTGTGTGTAAAGATCATTGTGAAAGGATGACAGCTGTGTCATCTGTGAAATTTTAGGAAACATTTCATGTACATTAGCAGCAATAAACAGATTCCGACCTTATCTTTTGTATTAAAGTGTCCAATGAGCGTGTGCAAAGATCATTGAGAAGGGGTCAGCTGTGATATTTTAGGAAACAAGCTCATTGCGAAGGGGTCAACTGTGACATTTTAGGAAACATCTCATGTACATTAGTAGCAATAAACAGATACCGACCTTATCTTTTGTATTAAAGTGTCTAATGAGCGTGTGCAAAGCTCATTGTGAAGGGGTCAGCTGTGAAATTTTAGGAAACATCTCACCTTATCTTTTGTATTAAGGTGTCCAATGAGCGTGTGCAAAGATCATTGTGAAGGGGTCAGCTGTGACATTTTAGGAAACAAAATCATTACGATGGGGTCAGCTGTGAAATTTTAGGAAACATCTCATGTACATTAGTAGCAATAAACAGATACCGACCTTATCTTTTGTATTAAAGTGTCTAATGAGCGTGTGCAAAGATCATGAGAAGGGGTCAGCTGTGACATTTTAGGAAACACATGTACATTAGCAGCAATAAACAGACTCTGAACTTTCCTTTTGTATTAACGTGTCCAATAAACGTGTGGAAAACCCATTGTGAAGGGGTCAGCTTTGAAATTTTAGGAACCATCTCATGTACATTAGCAGCAATAAACAGATTCCGACCTTATCTTTTGTATTAAAGTGTCTAATGAGCGTGTGCAAAGATCATTGTGAAGGGTTCAGCTGTGACATTTTAGGAAACACATGTACATTAGCAGCAATAAACAGATTCTGAACTTTCCTTTTGTATTAACGTGTCCAATAAGCGCGTGGAAAACGCATTGTGAAGGGGTCAGCTTTGAAATTTTAGGAACCATCTCATGTACATTAGCAGCAATAAACAGATTTCGACCTTATATTTTGTATTAAAGTGTCCAATAAGCGTGTGCAAAGATCATTGTGAAGGGTTCAGCTGTGACATTTTAGGAAACAAGACATGTACATTAGCAGCAATAAACAGACTTCAACCCTATCTTTTGTATTAAAGTGTCTAATGAGCGTGTGCAAAGATCATTGTGAAGGGATGAGAAGCTGTGGCATCGCCTATTGTGATTGGTGGATCCTGTGTTATCATCGGTGTATAGAGATGTTACCTGTCATTGTAACTCGTCTATAATTCCTTCCTCTGTGGATAATGAGCCTGCTGAAAACTCTACATGAAAGGGCAGGAGGCATGAGTCTAAAATAGCTCCAGGAGCCAGAAAAAAAAACTGTTCCAAAACTTTTCAAGACAGCTAGGAAACTTTTCGGGAAAGAAAAAAAACTCGTAAAACCTCCTGAAAAAGAAGGTTTTAATGAAGCGGTTTCTGCTTGAAAAGTGGTGGTTTAATGGAAAAAAAAAACAAACCTCAGTGTGAACATAGCCCAACAAGCGCCAGTCTTCAGCCATGGAGAAGATTAACTGAGACAAGCTTATCAGGATTTCCCCTATTTACTAATGCTCAGTAAGCCTTGGGTTGCCGTGTCTGTGTACTATTTGAGAAGCAGCCATTCCTCAAATTCTTGTCATTCATCTGCTGAAACCACTTAAAAGATTTACATTTCCCTTTAAGTTATGCTTAAGAAAATACTGCATATTAAGTAATGAGCATTTGTCCCAGCATGCAGCAAAGAGACATGATGGCAGACAAGCTGGAAATTTGCATAATGCGGGTCTTTTATATAGTTCTGACCACGTATTTAGATATGTTGCAATTCATGGTATGGTTAATCCCCTTTAACGAGGATATGTCACCGACCCAAAAGTGACCAATTTGTCTCTTATTTTATTACCAATGTTCCCCTGAGTATTTTGGTTTTTGTTTTGTTCAAATCCACCCTACGGTTCCCGAGATATTAACCTTTTTCATTCAGTGCTTTATGGTCTTAAGCGGAGGCGTGACTCAAGGATCCTCTGGGGCGTGTCTTTGCATAATTACCTCCTGAGCCACGCCCCTTTTATAAAGAGCATTTAAAATAAAAAGGCCCATATCTCTAGAACCGTATGTCGGATTTGAAAAAAATAAAAAATCTGAATATTCAGAGGAGCAAACAAATGGCTTGGTGACAGGTAGGTGTTAAATTTCCCATGAACGAAAATTTTGTGTATTGATCTGTTTACATCATATGGACATTCCCATTCAAAATTACTAGTAATGTTTGAGGTAGGAGATTTGGTACATATATAGGGAGGATTCGAGAGAGACCACCCATTGGGATTACCCTCAAACCCAAGAAGACCCCAAAGTGGATGGAACTGGCAACCTTTAGGCTGGGTTGTATAAACTTATCTCTTTCAGACCAGGATAGCCCCACTTTTGCACAAAAATGGAACCCTATACTCTTCCCTATGCCGGAGTGCACTATCACTATTACATATGGCACCTCCTAGCCCCAGTATATCAAAGCACCCAGCCATAAGGCCTACATGCACAGGAATTGCATGCCCTTTAGGGTTCCCTAAGGCTCCAGGGACAATGAGAGACTCTGCCCGCAGTACCTCCTATGGGTATATCCTTTAATATTAAAGGGAATCTGTCAGCAGGTTTTTGATACCTCATCTGAGAACAGCATGATGTAGGGGCAGAGATTCTGAATCCATCGATGTGTCACTTAGATTACTGGATGCAGCCGTTCTGACAAAATCAGAGATTTTAGATTTAGCAATGCAGCAGAGCTGAGAAAGCTAACTCCGCCCACACCAGACTCTCTATTTATTTTTTATTTTACTCACTTATACAGCACTGTTAATTCCAAAGTGCTTTATATACATCTTCCTCACTGTCCCCATTGGGGCTCACAATCTAAATTACCTATCACTATGTCTTCGGAGTATGGGAGAAAGCCGGACAACCCAGAGGAACCCCACGCGCATTTGGGGAGGACGCACAAGCTCCTATATACATTGTCTATAGACACTGAGCTGCTAATCACAGCAGGGTGTGTGCCGGACTAGCTGACCTCTAGCTGACATAGTCCGGCAATGATAATCTCCTGAAGCCAAAATAAACATTTCGGGTAAACACCGGGTCAAACACTGGAAGAAATGTACATTTTATACACAGTATATATAACATGAACATGATACATCTATGTGATACATTCACACCTCTTACCTCGGCCAGAGATGACGTGGTACCTTCTCTTTTCTCTGTGGCAGAACATTCTTCATTCTATACCAGGAGAGTAAGTTCACAGTTATTCCACAATTTTACACCAGGTTACACCAGGGTAAATGTAAAAGTAGGCCCTGGCACTACGGAGAGCGGTCACCACATAACTCACCAGCGGCTGATCCCTAGACAGGTCCTTCCCCTGTGTGCCATCACGTGCCTAAGCCCTCACTGGCCATAAACTCACCCTGACTAGTGTGTAGGCCAACGAAACACTAGTCTCTCTACTGCAAAAACGCAACATGTCCTTAGACTGGTCCTTCCCCTGTGCTCCATCACATGCCTAGACCCTTGCTGGCCCTAAACTCACCCTGACTAGTGTGTAGGCCAGCGAAACACTGATCTCACTACTGCAATAGGACAACACGAAGGAGGTAAGACAAACGGATGAGTAAAGACACACAAATAGCACTCCACAGCTTCTCCAGCAGGAAACTTCGCAGCTGCAACTAAAACAAACACCTCAGCTTCTCAAGAGACAGGCTCCTTCAAAGTGATTAGTATAGAAGATCTATAACTGGCATGGAGTAAAGCCAGGAGTGGGTAAATATAGAGGAAGGGTGTGATGATAAGATGATGCAGCTGTGATTAAGGCAAGCAATCAGCACCTTATCACCTATCCTCATGATACGGGCTAAATAGCTGCTAACATTTCATGGAATATTTAGCTCCTTCTGAGAATGCCACAATCTCCCAGTATAAACCACCATCTTTCAACCTGTGAAAACCCCTGGGAAATCCAGTACTGTTGGCAATTGTGGAGACAATAGGATTGTCCCATAAAAGAACAACGCGAGGGAGGTAAGACAAACGGATGGGGAAAAACACACAAACAGCACTCCTCAGCTTCTCCCGAAGGAATCTTCACAGCTGCAACTAAAACGAACACCTCATCTTCTCAAGAGACAGGCTCCTTCAAAGTGGTCAGTATAGAAGATCTATAACTGGCATGGAGTAAAGCCAGGAGTGGGTAAATATAGAGGAAGGGTGTGATTATAAGATGATGCAGCTGTGATTAAGGAAAGCAATCAGCACCTTATCACCTATCCTCATGATACGGGCTAAATAGCTGCTAACATTTCGTGGAATATTTAGCTCCTTCTGAGAATGCCACAATCTCCCAGTATAAACCACCACCTTTCATCCCGCGAAAACCCCTGGGAAATCTAGTCCTGTTGGCAATTATGGAGATAATAGGATTTTCCATAAAAGAACATTAAGTAGCCAAATAGTATGATGAGAACTAAGTAAAAAAACATAAAATAAACAACTATTTGGATCAAATTTGTGATTGACACATCAATGATACCATCAGTCCACCCATAGACCCACCGCAATCTACTGAATGGTTGTCAAAATGGATCAAATTTTTGATTGGCACTTCTATAATTCCATCAGTCTACTGCAATCTATTGCATCGTTGCCCAACTGTCCCCCATTTTCCTGGGACCCCTGGACCAAAAGGGACAGGGGTACTCCCAGAAGGTTTGGGGCTCTGCTCAGACATCCTATACCCTGTAAGTGCCAGTACATTGTAGTGCCCTTATATGTTATCTCACATTGCTCCAGACCAGAGGCACATGTGGCGTAACATTTCCCCCCCTAAAATTGAGGGAATAAAAGGCTTTATAATTAGGACGAAATACATGAGATGAATCATTTCCACCCATCCACATACCGCATTATTATAGACATGCAGCAGCACATCATGGCCGTCCCGCCACTTCTATAATGCCATCAGTCCATGTGCCGTCTATAGACCCACCGTAATCTATTGCATGGTTGCCCAAGTGTCCCCCATTTTCCTGGGACCTAGGCCGAAAGTGACAGGGGTACCCCAAGAGGGTTGGGGCTTGGCTTGGACATCCTATACCTTGTAAGTGCCAGTACATTGTAGTGCCCTGATATGTTATCTCAGACCAGAGGCACATATGGGGTCGCATTGAGGGTATGAAAGGCTTTATAATGAGGCCGAAATACATGAGATTAATCATTTTCACATGCCGCATCATTACAGACATGCAGCATGCACATTATGGCCGTCACGCCACTTCTATAATGCCATCAGTCAACGTGCCGTCTATAGACCCACCATAATCTATTGCATGGTTGCCCAAATGTCCTCCATTTTCCTGGAACCTAGGCCGAAAGTGACAGGGGTACTTCCAGGAGGGTTGGGGCTCGGCTTGGACATCCTATACCTTGTAAGTGCCAGTACATTGTAGTGCCCTGATATGTTACCTCAGACCAAAGGCACATATGGGGTCGCAATGAGGGTATAAAAGGCTTTATAATGAGACTGAAGGACACGAGATGAATCATTTCCACCCGTTCCCGTGCAGCATCATTACAGACATGCAGCATGCACATCATGGCCGTCACGCCAAGTTGAGCCATGTTACGTCCGATATCGCACAGTTACAATATTCCGGGAACGGAGCCAACGCATAGGATCCCATGCAAAGGAATGTGTCTCCAATTATCTCCCTAATAATTCTTGAAAGGGGATATGTAGGCCATGCACTCACGGTGATTGCACTTACTGGAACGCTGTGTGTGGCAGTCGTTTAAGGAATCTGGAGAGAAACAGATGTGTGATATCCCAGCGGAGACTCACCCCTCCATCCAGGACACGCAGCATGATGATACGCCAGGGACTGCTCCCAAAATATGTCACATCACCCCAAACACCAAAGATATCGGTATAGCTATACTATTTTTCGCCAATGCTTCTCAAATTAAAAATTTTGGGGGCAAATTAAACCATTAAAGGGGATTACCGTCGGATAGGGGTTGTAAAAAAAAGCAATTTTGCAATTTACTGCTTGGTAAAATTCTCAGCCGTTCTTTAGATATTCACACTTTTATTTACAGCTTGTTGCCTTGGAGACCGCCCACCGAACATGTGCAGTGCTTACAAGCTCTTTCCCATCGAGCTTGTAAGCACTGTTCTGGTAATGACGAGGATTGCTACTTCTTAACCCAAGCTATCAGCCTTGTAAGCACTGTTCTGGTAATGATCAGGATTGCTACTTCTTAACCCAGGCTAGCATCAGCGCGGTGCTTACAAACTAGACAGCAGCAGTGGTCGGTCTCCTACGAGTTGTAAACAAAGGAAAAGTGTGAATATCGCAAGAACGGCTGACAATTTTAATAAGCAGTAAATTGCAAAACTGCTTACTTTTACAAGCGCTGTCCAAAAATATTAATTTATGAAGATTGGAAAACCCCCTTTAAATTGGTAATTCCACCATACTATGCCCATATAATACCTGTCAAGGGTGTGTCCCGCTCTGGAGAGACCTCTGGCAAGTTTGGGACCAGAAGGTCACAACGCCTTATTATGCTCAGGTTTGCAGTTTGTGTTTGAGTGAATCTACTTTCTTTTGGTAATGTAAGGGTTAAGGAATTTTTCCTGACTATCCTTTGTGGCCTTAATTTCAGGTGCAGCTCTTTTGTGACCACTCCCACTTGCTATAAAAAGTCACATGTCTCATCATCTGATGCTAGTTGTAGAATCTTCATTCTTATGCTGACCACTTTGGAAGGAGCCTGTCTCTGGAAGAAGCTGAGGAGTTGTGACAATTGCAGCTGTGATGTTTAGCTGCTTTGGAGAACCAAGGCGTGTTTTCCTTTCGTGTCTATTTTCCCCCTGTCTGTCTCCTTCTCCTTGTGTTGTATTATTGCAGTGGTGAGACTAATGCTCTAGCTGGCCTTCTCACTAGCCAGGGTGAGTTCAGGGCAAGTGAGGATCTAGGCATGTGATCAGTGACGGGACGAAGGACTTGTGTAGGAGTGCAGGGATTAGCCTCAGGTGAGTGGCGGTAGAGGACTTTGCTCCCCTCTTCCTAGCATCGTGGCTCACTATACTTTTGTGTTCCCAGTGTACCCCCTGTTTTGCAGTGCTTGCTGGGAGTTCCCTTATACATGGCAGAACGCAGGTAGTCACTTTGTGACAATACCTCCACGGAGTGTCAACAAACGCAGCTCACATTGTACCGTAATATAGTGCGAAGAATCAGTTCTGACTTATACCGCCTGTATATTGTTGCAATAGCAGACCATAAAAATTTGTGAAAAAAAGGCAGACTTTATGGGTTTTTTTTCATTATTTTTTGTTAATTACTACAATTAATAAATAATTAAAAAAATCATCAAATAATTATATGTACCCTGAAATCCTGCCATTGAAAAATCGAAGGATCCATTCTGTTATATCAACGGATAAATAAGAAAGGTGAGGTCAATTAAATGCAGAAGGAAAGCCAAAAACAAAAAAATTGCTTGGTCCTTAAAGAGAATTTGTCACTTTCCATAATTATATAAATTTCCAACCTGGTGTAAATGCCGCCGTTTTCCTGAATTCGGCGTTGTTTTTCTTTTGTTCCTGCGCCTCTGCATTCCTGAGATATACCCGCTTATCCCTATACGTATAAATCTAGTTTTGTTGCCAAGTGGGCGTGGTCTTAAGAATCCCATCCCCATTGTCTAGATTTATATGCAGGAAAGAGTAGGCCATATCTCAGGAACGGAGAGGCTCAGGAACAAAAGAAAAACAACGCCGGATTCAGGAGAACAGCGGCATTTACAACAGGTGAAAAATATATATATTTACGACAAGTGACAGATTTCCTTTAAGACCCAAAATAGGCTTTTTGTTAAAGGGGTTATGTCTTAAAACCACTGGTGGACACAGACAGAAGAGGGCTCATGTGCAAGAACAATATATGAGCAATTTGTAGTCCAATAAATCATCATAATGCACAATTCCGTATGTTTTGGAGGTGAAAATGGGCCCCTTTACCTCTTAGGCCCCAAGTTGCACCAGTGATATGTCAGCCCCTGCTTAAAACAATATCACCTATCCATTTCATAGGTGCTAAATGCATAATTACCAGGTGTCCCCCTCTGATCACAAGATCTGGGGTCAGAGTGGAGCTAAGGGAGCTAAGGGAGTGATGGTGACGCATGTTCATTATGGCTCCGTTCACACAGGGGACTTCGGAACCAACCCATCTTTGCTTAGAGGAAGGTATGACCCCCACTACAGGACCTCACATGGGCTATGGGGAAGGGTAGCAGTGTTTCTGGGAATAAAGTCCCTTTTTATAACCATTCTAAAGCTTTGACAGAGTCCTCAAAAGATGTGAAGCCTTATATAGTGCTGCCACCCTGCAGCAGATAGCGTTTTGGGCACCACCATGGGCCAAAGTGCAGCTCTCTCCTGTAACTTCTCATGTATAGTGCAGATAGAGCTTTAGGTACCATCATGGGCCAAAGTGCGGCTCCCTTCTCGGCAGCTTCTATACCGTAACTTCTCATGTATAGTGCAGATAGAGCTTTAGGTACCATCATGGACCAAAGTGCGGCTCCCTTCTCGGCAGCTTCTATACCGTAACTTCTCATGTATAGTGCAGATAGAGCTTTAGACACGACCATGGGCCAAAGTGCGGCACCCTCCTCGGCAGCCTCTGTACCGTAACTTCTCATGTATAGTGAAGATAGAGCTTTAGGCACCACCATGGGCCAAATAGTGGCCCCCTCCTCGGCAGCTTCTATACTGTAACTTCTCATGTATAGTGCAGATAGAGCTTTAGGCACCACCATGGGCCAAATTGCGGCCCCCTCCTCGGCAGCATCTATACTGTAATTTCTTATGTATAGTACAGATAGAGCTTTAGGCACCACCATAGGGCAAAGTGCGGCCCCCTCCTCGGCACCCTCTATACTGTAATTTCTTATGTATAGTGCAGATAGAACTTTAGGCACCACTATGGGCCAAAGTGCGGCTCCCTCCTGTAACTTCTCATGTATAGTGCAGATAGAGCTTTAGGCACCACTATGGGACAAGGTGCGGCCCCCTCCTTGGCAGCCTCTATACTGTAACTTCTCCTGTATAGTGCAGATAGAGCTTTAGGCACCACCATGAGCCAAGGTGCGGCCCCCTCCTTGGCAGCCTCTTCACTGTAACTTCTCATGAATAGTGCAGATAGAACTTTAGGCACCACCATGGGCCAAAGTGCGGCCCCCTCCTTGTCAACCTCTATACTGTAACTTCTCATGTATAGTGCAGTTAGAACTTTAGGCACCACCATGGGTCAAAGTGCGGCCCCCTCCTTGGCAGCCTCTATACTGTAACTTCTCATGTATAGTGAAGATAGAGCTTTAGGCACCACCATGGGCCAAAGTGCGGCCCCCTCCTCAGCAGCCTCTATACTGTAACTTCTCATGTATAGTGCAGATAGAGCTTTAGGCACCACCATGGGCCAAAGTGCGGCCCCCTCCTCTGCAGCCTCTATACTGTAAGTTCTTATATATAGTGAAGATAGAGCTTTGGGCACCACCATGGGCCAAAGTGCGGCTCCCTCCTCGGCAGCCTCTATACTGTAACTTCGGCCCCCTCCTCGGCAGCCTCTATACTGTAACCTCTCCTGTATAGTGCAGATAGAGCTTTAGGCACTACCATGGGCCAAAGTGTGGCCCCCTCCTCTGCAGCCTCTATACTGTAACCTCTCCTGTATAGTGCAGATAGAGCTTTAGGCACCACCATGGGCCAAAGTGTGGCCCCCTCCTCTGCAGCCTCTATACTGTAACTTCGGCCCCCTCCTCGGCAGCCTCTATACTGTAACCTCTCCTGTATAGTGCAGATAGAGCTTTGGGCACTACCATGGGCCAAAGTGCGGCCCCCTCCTCGGCAGCCCCTATTCCGTAACTTCTTAGAGAAGACTTTTTCTCCAGGCTGACCGTCATCCCTCCCATATTAGTCTGGGAAACGCTGGTAATTTCCCTCTGGGACTTTGCATTTCTCCATCTGAGCTCTGAAGTTTTATTTGACACAAACACAAAAATCTGGAGAACATGTGCGGGGTCCTGAGTAATATGGATTTAATGCGCCTCTCACAGACCCCCATGCCGGCCTCAGACAGAACAGGACTTGGTGAGGAGATGCTGGCTGCCGTCCTGTGTTTGTGCAGACATTACATCACGCAGGAGCGTGTACCCCGCAGATGCATCACATCGAGCTGGAAAACACCACGGTACACAGAGCAGCAGAGACCCCGGCCCTGTTTATTTCTCTAATCGTCAGAAGGTGACATGTGATTCCTGGAGTTTATGATGGCAAATTTATATAATGATCATATTATATGTAAGCGTATAGGAGGCTTATTATTAAAGAATATGCCACATAGAAGCACCGCTATAGGTCTGCGGCTCTGACAGAAGCTGGGATGGCCGTAATGTCAAGAGGGATTATCCGTCTCATTGGGGTTTAGTTGCTGAAATAGAAATCACAGAAGTGTGTACATAAATCAGTCAAATAGTGGGAACACCCCACAAGACCTGCCATATACTGGGAACACCCCACAAGACCCACCATATACTGGGAACACCCCACAATACCCACCATATACTGGAAACACCGCACAAGACCCACCATATACTGGGAACACCCCACAAGACCCACCATATACTGGGAACACCCCACAATACCCACCATATACTGGAAACACCGCACAAGACCCACCATATACTGGAAACACCGCACAAGACCCACCATATACTGGGAACACCCTACAAGATCTGCCGTATACTGGGAACACCCACAAGACTTGTGATATACCATAAACACCTCACAGGACCTACCAAATACTAGGAGTATCCCTCAAGACCCACCGTATACTGGTAAAACCACCAAGACCTACCATATACCAATAACTCCCAATAAGACCTGCTGTATACTGGAAATACTCCACAAGACCTGCCGTATACTGTGAACACCCCACAAGACCTGGCGTATACCAAAAACACCCCACAGGACCTATCATATACTGGGAACCCCCCCCCAAGACCCGTCGAATACCAGGAGCATTCCACAAGACCTGCCATATACTGGAAACACCCCACAAGACCTGTGTATATTAGGGATATCCCACAAGACTTGCCATATACTGAGAACACCCCACAAGACCTGCTGTATACCGGGAACACCCAACAAGACCTGCCGAATACCGGGAACACCCAACAAGACCTGTCGTATACTGGGAACACCCCACAAGACAACCTGTATACAAGAGAACACCCCATAAGACCATCCATGTACTGGGAACACCCCACAAGACCTCCTGTATACAGAAAACACCCCATACCTGTCATGTACTGGGAACACCCCAAAAGGCTCTCCATATACCAGGAACACCACACAAGACCTGCCGTTTACCAGGAACACCCCACAAGACCTGCTGTATAGCAGGAGCACCCCACAAGGTCTGCCATATAGTGGAAATACCCCACAAGATTCGCTGTATACCAGGAACACCCCACAAGGCATGCCATTTACTGGGAACACCCCACGAGACATGCCGTATAACAGGAACACCCCACAAGACCTGCCATATACCAGGAACACCCCACAAGGCCTGCCATTTACTGGGAACACCCCACAAGACCTGCCATATACCTGGAACACCCCACAAGACCTGCCGTATACTGGGAGCTCCCAATAAGATTGGGGAAATAGTGCTCTCCGGTGGCCATTCTAATCATACATTTCCAGGAGGAATAACAGAGGACGGCAGCATTGGGAGAGATATCTGATATTTTATGAGGAATACATTTACTGAAACACAGGCATGAGAGCAATGGAGATCTGGCACCATGATGGAGGGCTCTTCACCTTTTAGGACTAGGACCCCCCAATGAGATGATGCAGTGTGATTGGTCCAGAAGAGTACAGACCACCAGAAGATGGAGTTTTCGGTTATTACATAACCTTTATATGTTCTTACATCCCTTTAATCACTGACAATGAGTGTTGTATATAGTGCTGGCACAATATAGAGTAATATATATATGTGTGTACTGGAGCCGAATCGCAACAGATGGGATGTCAGGACTAACGCCAGGGTCTGATGAATCTCGTTAGGAAGTTCTTAATTAGAAGACATTGTCACACTAACAAGCTGAAAATTGCTGCGAGTTGGAGATAAAACCTCCCGAGGCCAGAAATTACAGCGCAGCGGAGGAATGCGAGGATGATGAGGATTATTCCTGGGTACGGACTGGAAGGTGATTGCAGTCACAAGGAAATGTAGGGATGGAAGGATTACAGAAATGCTGGAATTTAGGGCATCGAAATGTCCGAGTGCGATGTCTGGACTGGACGGAGGTCGGGGTCCATGTATTGGGTCCAGACATCGGGGTCAAAAGTTGGACCATGAATTGTAAAACCAGTCAGTCCAGGTTCAGATGGACCTATACGGACTGCAATGCCCGGACCGACCGCAGGTCCAGACCTCCTGCCTCATAGATAAGGTTCTAAGTTCTGATCAGGAGACCCAACATCATTCCGCTTACTACGGTGCTTTACAGTGGCGTAACTAGAGCTCGAAGGGCCGTAGTGCACAATTTGGACCTGGGCCCCCCCCTTATGTTGGTCAGATGTAAGTATGTATTAGTAATGTCCCCCATCCTGTTCTAATGTCCCCCATCCTGGACACCTTCCTGGTAAATATTTCCCCATCCTGGTATATATGCCCTCATCCTGGTATGTCCCCCATTCTAGCATATATGTTCCCCATCCTGGTATGTATGTCGCCATCCTGGTATACTGTATATGTCCCCATGTTAGTATATATATAGTCCCTATTATAGGATATATGTTCCCTATTCTAGCCCTTATCAAGGTGTATATATAACCCCATCCTGTTAAAAATGTCCCCAATCCTGATATATATGTCCCCATCCTAATATGTATGTCGCCATCCTGGTATTTACAGTTAGGTCCAGAAATATTTGGACAGTGACACAATTTTGGCGAGTTGGGCTCTGCATGCCACCACATTGGATTTGAAATGAAACCTCTACAACAGAATTCAAGTGCAGATTGTAACGTTTAATTTGAAGGTTTGAACAAAAATATCTGATAGACATTGTAGGAATTGTCACATTTCTTTACAAACACTCCACATTTTAGGAGGTCAAAAGTAATTGGACAAATAAACCAAACCCAAACAAAATATTTTTATTTTCAATATTTTGTTGCCAATCCTTTGGAGGCAATCACTGCCTTAAGTCTGGAACCCATGGACATCACCAAACGCTGGGTTTCCTCCTTCTTAATGCTTTGCCAGGCCTTTACAGCCGCAGCCTTCAGGTCTTGCTTGTTTGTGGGTCTTTCCGTCTTAAGTCTGGATTTGAGCAAGTGAAATGCATGCTCAATTGGGTTAAGATCTGGTGATTGACTTGGCCATTGCAGAATGTTCCACTTTTTTGCACTCATGAACTCCTGGGTAGCTTTGGCTGTATGCTTGGGGTCATTGTCCATCTGTACTATGAAGCGCCGTCCGATCAACTTTGCGGCATTTGGCTGAATCTGGGCTGAAAGTATATCCCGGTACACTTTAGAATTCATCCGGCTACTCTTGTCTGCTGTTATGTCATCAATAAACACAAGTGACCCAGTGCCATTGAAAGCCATGCATGCCCATGCCATCACGTTGCCTCCACCATGTTTTACAGAGGATGTGGTGTGCCTTGGATCATGTGCCGTTCCCTTTCTTCTCCAAACTTTTTTCTTCCCATAATTCTGGTACAGGTTGATCTTGGTCTCATCTGTCCATAGAATACTTTTCCAGAACTGAGCTGGCTTCATGAGGTGTTTTTCAGCAAATGTAACTCTGGCCTGTCTATTTTTGGAATTGATGAATGGTTTGCATCTAGATGTGAACCCTTTGTATTTACTTTCATGGAGTCTTCTCTTTACTGTTGACTTAGAGACAGATACACCTACTTCACTGAGAGTGTTCTGGACTTCAGTTGATGTTGTGAACGGGTTCTTCTTCACCAAAGAAAGTATGCGGCGATCATCCACCACTGTTGTCATCCGTGGACGCCCAGGCCTTTTTGAGTTCCCAAGCTCACCAGTCAATTCCTTTTTTCTCAGAATGTACCCGACTGTTGATTTTGCTACTCCAAGCATGTCTGCTATCTCTCTGATGGATTTTTTCTTTTTTTTCAGCCTCAGGATGTTCTGCTTCACCTCAATTGAGAGTTCCTTAGACCGCATGTTGTCTGGTCACAGCAACAGCTTCCAAATGCAAAATCACACACCTGTAATCAACCCCAGACCTTTTAACTACTTCATTGATTACAGGTTAACGAGGGAGACGCCTTCAGAGTTAATTGCAGCCCTTAGACTCCCTTGTCCAATTACTTTTGGTCCCTTGAAAAAGAGGAGGCTATGCATTACAGAGCTATGATTCCTAAACCCTTTCTCCGATTTGGATGTGAAAACTCTCATATTGCAGCTGGGAGTGTGCACTTTCAGCCCATATTATATATATAATTGTATTTCTGAACATGTTTTTGTAAACAGCTAAAATAACAAAACTTGTGTCACTGTCCAAATATTTCTGGACCTAACTGTATGTCCCCATCCTGGTATATATGTCACCATCCTGGCATATATGTCCCATCATCCAGATATATATGTCCCCCATCCTGGTAAGTATGTTGCCATCTTGGTATATATGTCCCCATCCTGATATATATCTCCCCCATCCTAGTATATATGTTGCCCATGCTAACCCACATCCTGGTGTATATATAACATCATCCTGGTACAAATGTCTCCATCCTGGTATATATGTCCCCATCCTGGTATATATGTCACCATGCTGGTATATATGTCACCATCTTGGTTTATATGTCCCTATCCTGGTATATATGACCCATCCAGGGCCTCTCCTGGTATATACTGTCCCCCTCTTGGTATGTACTGTACCCCTCCTGGTATCTGCTGTCCCCCTCCTGGTCTGTACAGGTCCCCTCTTAGGCCCCTCCTGGTATATACCGTCCCACTCCTGGGCCCATCCTGGTATATACTGTCCCCCTCCTTATATATGTCCTCATCCTGGTAAATATGTCTCCTGTCTAATGTAAAAAACAACAACATTGTACTCCCCATCCCTGGCTCCCACATCGCACAGCGTCCTCCTGTGTAGCCAGCGCACAGTGGCCGGCAGCTTTCATCAGTGTTGGTGCTATTGCAACATATGACGCCATTGCCATGCGCCACCCTCAGTCACTGGGACACAGATGAAAGCTGACGGCTTCTGTTTGGTTGGCAGCATATATCGCAGTACAGGGACTCTACGGGTCTCTGCACTGCGATGCATTTCAGCTGGATGTGCAGCCTCGGACAGACGTACAGCTGAAGCAGGGGCTGGGGCCGGCGGGATTCCACTTTGCTGAAGGTAAAATCCTGACATTCACATGCTAAAAGCTTCAAATCTGTAGTGCAGGTCCAAACCAGTTTGGACCGCTGCAGACGATCAGCTGGGCACAGTGTGACCATTGCAGCCGATCAGTAGTCTCTATATGGCAGCAATAATCATCTGATACAATTTCCCGGAGGAGAAAGCCAGAGGACGACTCTGGCAGCATTAGGGAGGGGAGTGGTGGGGGTCCAGTAGATGGGATGACTATGTGTTTTTATTTTTATTATTTTAAGACCCCCATGGGCTATTTTTTTTTTAAAAAAACTGCCATTTCTGCACTGGATTCCGGTATTTCCGGCTCTGCACATCGCATGACTCGTCTCATATCGGTAACTAAACATCCTACAAAAGCTTAAAGCTAAAGTTCCCAGATTGACATTCGGATAAGGACGCCGTCACCTGACGTGTCGCCTGCAGGCTGAACTGCCGGATGAGGAAGCAGCGATGGGCCAGTTTTAAGGGGGATCTCAATTTAAAGCTGATCTGTGAGGTCAACAACCCAATGAGCAAACTAAATCATTCAGTTTTATTTCAGTATTAATTAGCAGTGTATGGCGGTATTATTTAGCATTATGTGGAATGTATTATTTTGATGCTACTTTTGAACACTATGGTGGTATTATTGTCAAACGGTGTTTGGCGCGCAACTCGCCAAGTGTCATCCCGGCATCTGACGTTGTTCACACTGCAGAATCTGACACTCCACACTATGCCGAGTTGCACAGACAGGCTCAGATGTCGACCAGCTGTGTGCTCATTAGTGATCGGGCTTTCAGGAGTTAATCTCTGCTTGCCTGCTGGTTACTTCTAGCATCATATGTTGTAGGAGACCTATCACAGTTACTCCCCATCTTTTTATGAGGGTGGAGCCTGCCTTCCCATGCTGACTATAGCTTTTGCTAAACCAGTCTCTTTGCTGTTGTGTTCCAGTTGCTGGTGATATATTGTGTTCTTGGTGTGTTGTGGAAATTCTCTTGTTGTCTGGTTATTTCCTCCCTGCTCTTTATTTCCTCTTTATCACATATTATCTTGTATCTCTGCGTGAGCTAGCTTTATGATAGAGCTTTTGTTTCCCCATTTGTTTATATGTGTGGGTTCTACCACTCCTATCCTGGTCCTCCCATGTGGTGGGGGAGTAGGGGTATAATAATAATATTTATTCATATATATGGTATAAGGGTTGGGCGTCTCAGGAGCAGGGCAAGGAAGGCAGACCAGACATCTTCACCATTAAAAGTATCTCTGGGATTAGCGACAGCTAGGGCCCCCTAGCCTGAGAGCCAGTCTAGGAGCCCTGGTCCCCTGTTATCCCCTTATACCCCGTGACAATTATGTAGTCTGTTACAGTATTATTACCTTGGTACAATATGGTGCTATTAAGTAGGGTAGACTGTTACGGTATTATTATCTTGGTACTATATGGTGGTATTATGTAAGCTATTATGGTACTCTTTTGGCACTTCAGAATTGTACTATATGGGCTGTTACGGTACTATTATCTTGGCACTATATGGTCTTATTATAGAGAATGATATCAGCCATCTAAGACCAGGCAGAGGCTTTTTACAGACGTCTTCTGCAGTGTCAACAGTGATGCCAATGAAGACAGACACCATGCCGTCATTTAATGATCGCTAAGTGTGTTACCTCTGGGACCACAATGGATCCTAAAAATGATGGTCCTTTACTCGGACCCCAAGAAAGATATCACCTATCCACATAGTACCAGTTTTTGGAACTACCCTTTAAGTGATGTCATATCTTAGCCATGGGATACGTAACCCTTTAACCTATGATCCAACACTGTGAAAGCATATGATGGATCCTTTTTTTTAGAGGGGGGGGGAATCAGGAGACCACCATAAATATTAGATAGGTATCAGGTTTGCTGTAAGGTACGGGATCACGTTGATAGTTAAAGGACATAGTTATGGGGAAATTTTCATGCTGCTTAAAAGAGGTATACAGTCTCCGTTGCTGCACCCGGTGTTGTGTGAGACGTATCAAAGTTACTCCCCGCCTTTTTAAGATGGTGGAGTCTGTCTTCCCATGCCGACAATAGCTTTTGCTAAATTGGTCTGTGCTGTTGTGTTCCAGTTGCTGGTGGTATATTGTGTGCTGCTTGGTGTGCTGTGCTCTCCACCATTTTGAGATGGTGGTGTCTGTCTTACCATGCCAACAATAGCTTTTGGTAAATCGGTCTGTGTGCTAGTTTCTGGTGATATATTGCATGCTGCTTGGCGTGCTGTACTCCCCACCTTTTTAAGATGGTGGAGTCTGTCTTCCCATGCCGACTATAGCTTTTGCTAAATCAGTTTATATGCTGTTGTGTTCCAGTTGCTGCTGATATATTGCATGCTGCTTGGTGTGTTGTATTACTCGCCTTTTTAAGAAGGTGAAGTCTGTCCTCCGATGCCGACTATAGCTTTTGTTAAATCGGTCTGTGTGCTGTTGTGTTCCAGTTGCTGTTGATATATTGCATTCTCCTTGGTGTGTTGTATTACCTGCCTTTTTAAGAAGGTGAAGTCTGTCCTCCCATGCCGACTATAGCGTTTGCTAATTCGGTCTGTGTTGTGTTCCAGTTGCTGGTGATATATTGCAAGCTGCTTGGTGTGCTGTACTCCCCGCCCTTTTTAAGATAGTGGAGTCTGCCCTCCCATGCCAACTATAGTTTTTGCTAATTCAGTTTATGTGCTGTTGTATTCCAGTTGCTGGTGATTTATTGCGTGCTGCTTGGTGTGCTGTATTCCCCGCCTTTTTAAGATGGTGGAGTCTGTCTTTCCATGCCGATTATAGCTTTTGCTAAATCGGTCTGTGTGCTGTTGTGTTCCAGTTGTTCGTGATATATTGTATGCTGCTTGGTGTGCTGTACTCCCCACCTTTTTAATATAGTGGAGTCTGACTTCCCATGCCGACTATAGCTTTTGCTAAATTGGTCTGTGTGCTGTTGATATAGTGCATTCTGCTTGGTGTGCTGTACTCCTTCCTTTTTAAGATGATGGAGTCTGCCCTCCTATGCCAACTATAGCTTTTGCTAAATTGGTCTGTGTGCTGTTGTTTTCCAGTTGCTGGTGATATATTGCAAGCTGCTTGGTGTGCTGTACTCCCCGCCTTTTTAAGATGGTGGAGTCTGCCCTCCCATGCCAACTATAGCTTTTGCTAAACCAGTCTGTGTGCTGTTGTGTTCCATTTGCTGGTGATATATTGCATGCTGCTTGGTGTGCTGTACTCTCCACCTTTTTAAGATGGTGGAGTCTGTCTTCCAATGCCGACTATAGCTTTTTCTAAATCGGTTTGTGTGCTGTTGTGTTCCAGTTGCTGGTGATATATTGCATGCTGCTTGGTGTGCTGTACTCCCCGCCTTTTTAATATGGTGGAGTCTGTCTTCCCATGCCGACTATAGCTTTTGCTAAACCAGTCTGTGTGCTGTTGTGATCCAGTTGCTGATGATATATTGCGTGCTGCTTGGTCTGGTTATTTCATCCTTTTTTTGGCGATTTGGGTGTTCCCTCATTTATCGGATCTTCTGTACCACTCCCCACATGTGATGAGCTTATGTCAGGCAGGAATGGTTGCGATGTACACGGACAAACAAGTGATATCAATTATCTGCAGATAGCGGTGGTATTGCATGTGAAGAAGCAGATACTAAATGGTCGCTTTATCTATTACAGACGCATAGTTGCGGTCGTCCTTTAATTCCCGGGCTGTTTGGGGGGTTCCTGTGATTTCGGAGCCAGCGACCATCCTGTAGCCCATATGTTCTCCTGTAGCCCCTAATGAATGGTTCTCCCCTGCTCGGATTTCCCCTCCATATCGCGGCCTCGTTCCCCTTTCTGTCCCCCTGTAATTGCTCCGTCTCCCTATGGCCGCTGCGCTCTGTGTTTATTTGATAATAATATCCCCCGGGGACGCCCTGGTCCCTTTGTGAGCGGATCTCGCCCTGTCACACGCCTGTCACACCATCACGCGGCTGTTCAGTCTATGATCTCCGTGAAATCCCAGACACAATTGCTGGTGTCAATGTATGAAGGAGCCGAGTCAGGGGTCAACGCGGTCGTACTGGGAGACTATGCCCCAGATCAGGGGGGCACGGCCGGTGCGGAGGGCACATCACTGACATGTGGGCCGTATACCTTGTCACAAATGGCGGTGATACTGTATAACGGTACTAATGGAGGGATGTGCAGGAGCAACAAAGTAACGGAGGGTCCCGTAAACAAAACGGTATCTGTTTGCTACAATGTATCAGTCACAAATGGCGCCGACTGGGAGAACAATACTGCTCCATATAGGACCGGCCTTTACAGATCAGATGGTAGTGCAGAGCTCACTGATACCAGTGCATCCTGTAATAGGGGCCACCTGGGTATTATCTCCAGACTCCGCCATGTTGTCTGCCTTTACAGATGAGCCGGTAGTGCAGAGCTCACTAATACCAGTGTGTCCTGTAATAAGGGCCACCTGGGTGTTATCTCCAGCCTCCGCCATGTTGTCTGCCTTTACAGATGAGCCGGTAGTGCAGAGCTCACTGATACCAGTGCATCCTGTAATAGGGGCCACCTGGGTATTATCTCCAGACTCCGCCATGTTGTCTGCCTTTACAGATGAGCCGGTAGTGCAGAGCTCACTGATACCAGTGTGTCCTGTAATAAGGGCCACCTGGGTGTTATCTCCAGCCCCCGCCATGTTGTCTGCCTTTACAGATCAGCCAGTAGTGCAGAGCTCACTGATACCAGTGCATCCTGTAATAGGGGCCACCTGGGTATTATCTCCAGACTCCGCCATGTTGTTTGCCTTTACAGAGTGGCCGGTGGTGCAGAGCTCACTGATACCAGTGTGTCCTGTAATAAGGGGCCACCTGTGTATTATGTTTGCCCTCCTGCCATGTCGTCTGCCTTTACAGAGTGGTCGGTGAGCTCACTGATACCAGCGCATCCTGTAATAGGAGCCACTGGTGTATAAACCCCAGCCGCCCGCCATGTTGTTTGCCTTTACAGATCAGCCGGTGGTGCAGAGCTCACTGATACCAGCGCATCTTGTAATAGGGGCAACTGGTGTATAACCCTCAGCCGCCTGCCATGTTGTGTGCCTTTATAGATCAGCCAGTAGTGCAGAGCTCACTGATACCAGTGTGTCCTGTAATAAGGGCCACCTGGGGGTTATCTCCAGCCTCCGCCATGTTGTCTGCCTTTACAGATCAGCCGGTAGTGCAGAGCTCACTAATACCAGTGCATCCTGTAATAGGGGCCATCTGAGTATTATCTCCAGCCTCCACCATGTTGTCTGCCTTTATAGAGCGGTCGGTGGTGCAGAGCTCACTGATACCAGTGTGTCCTGTAATAGGGGCCATCTGAGTATTATCTCCAGCCTCCGCCATGTTGTCTGCCTTTATAGAGTGGTCGGTGGTGCAAAGCTCACTGATACCAGCGCATCTTGTAATAGGGGCCACTGGTGTATAACCCCCAGCCGCCTGCCATGTTGTCTGCCTTTACAGATTAGTCAGTGGTGAAGAGCTCACTTATACCAGTGCATCCTGTAATAGGAGCCACTGGTGTATAAACCCCAGCCGCCCGCCATGTTGTTTGCCTTTACAGATCAGCTGGGGGTGCAGAGCCCACTGATACCAGTGTGTCCTGTAATAGGGGCCACCTGGGTATTATGTTTGCCCTCCTAACATGTCGTCTGCCTTTACAGATGAGCCGGTAGTGCAGAGCTCACTGATACCAGTGTGTCCTGTAATAGGGGCCACCTGGGTATTTTCTCCAGTCTCCGCCATGTTGTCTGCCTTTACAGATCAGCCAGTAGTGCAGAGCTCACTGATACCAGTGTGTCCTGTAATAAGGGGCCACCTGTGTATTATGTTTGCCCTCCTGCCATGTCGTCTGCCTTTACAGAGTGGCCGGTGGTGCAGAGCTTACTGATACCAGCGCATCCTGTAATAGGAGCCACTGGTGTATAAACCCCAGCCGCCCGCCATGTTGTTTGCCTTTACAGATCAGCCGGTTGTGCAGAGCTCACTGATACCAGCGCATCTTGTAATAGGGGCAACTGGTGTATAACCCTCAGCCGCCTGCCATGTTGTCTGCCTTTACAGATTAGTCAGTGGTGAAGAGCTCACTGATACCAGTGTGTCCTGTAATAAGGGGCCACCTGTGTATTATATTTGCCCTCCTGCCATGTCGTCTGCCTTTACAGAGTGGCCGGTGGTGCAGAGCTTACTGATACCAGCGCATCCTGTAATAGGAGCCACTGGTGTATAAACCCCAGCCGCCCGCCATGTTGTTTGCCTTTACAGATCAGCCAGTTGTGCAGAGCTCACTGATACCAGCGCATCTTGTAATAGGGGCAACTGGTGTATAACCCTCAGCCGCCTGCCATGTTGTCTGCCTTTACAGATTAGTCAGTGGTGAAGAGCTCACTGATACCAGCGCATCCTGTAATAGGAGCCACCAGGGTAACAAGTCCGTCCATCACATTTCTTCTTCCTAAATCTTCCCCCAACACCTGTGAGAAGTGGAAGGAACCGCAGCAACTCAGCCATAAAGTGGAGACCTCGTAACGTTACAGAGCGAGGGGCCGAGTGCTGAGGAGCAGAGGACAGAAAAGTAACCATTACTATAGAGTCCAGAACTCCTCTGGTATCCTCAGCACAAACACTGCACCCGCCGGGAGCTTCATGGCCGAGCAGTTGTAGCCGTACATCACCAAGCACAATGCTGAGCCATACCTCACCAAGCACAATGCCGAGCCGTACATCACCAAGCACAATGCCGAGCCGTACATCACCAAGCACAATGCCGAGCTGTACATCACCAAGCACAATGCCGAGCCATACATCACCAAGCACAATGCCGAGCCGTACATCACCAAGCACAATGCCGAGCCGTACATCACCAAGCACAATGCTGAGCCATACATCACCAAGCACAATGCCGAGCCATACATCACCAAGCACAATGCCGAGCCGTACATCACCAAGCACAATGCCGAGCCGTACATCACCAAGCACAATGCCGAGCCGTACATCACCAAGCACAATGCCGAGCCGTACATCACCAAGCACAATGCTGAGCCATACATCACCAAGCACAATGCCGAGCCGTACATCACCAAGAACAATGCTGAGCCATACATCACCAAACACAATGCCGAGCCACACATCACCAAGCACAATGCTGAGCCATACATCACCAAGCACAATGCTGAGCCGTACATCACCAAGCACAATGCCGAGCCGTACATCACCAAGCACAATGCCGAGCCGTACATCACCAAGCACAATGCTGAGCCATACATCACCAAGCACAATGCTGAGCCATACATCACCAAGCACAATGCTGAGCCATACATCACCAAGCACAATGCCGAGCCATACCTCACCAAGCACAATGCCGACCCATACATCACCAAGCACAATGCCGAGCCATACATCACCAAGCACAATGCTGAGCCATACATCACCAAGCACAATGCTGAGCCATACATCACCAAGCACAATGCTGAGCCGTACATCACCAAGCACAATGCTGAGCCGTACATCACCAAGCACAATGCCGAGCCATACATCACCAAGCACAATGCCGAGCCATACATCACCAAGCACAATGCTGAGCCATACATCACCAAGCACAATGCCGAGCCGTACATCACCAAGCACAATGCCGAGCCGTACATCACCAAGCACAATGCTGAGCCATACATCACCAAGCACAATGCCGAGCCATACATCACCAAGCACAATGCTGAGCCGTACATCACCAAGCACAATGCTGAGCCATACCTCACCAAGCACAATGCCGAGCCGTACATCACCAAGCACAATGCTGAGCCATACCTCACCAAGCACAATGCTGAGCCATACATCACCAAGCACAATGCTGAGCCATACATCACCAAGCACAATGCTGAGCCATACCTCACCAAGCACAATGCCGAGCCATACATCACCAAGCACAATGCTGAGCCATACATCACCAAGCACAATGCCGAGCCATACATCACCAAGCACAATGCCGAGCCATACATCACCAAGCACAATGCTGAGCCATACATCACCAAGAACAATGCCGAGCCATACATCACCAAGCACAATGCTGAGCCATACATCACCAAGCACAATGCCGAGCCGTAC
>NC_134363.1:34282893-34350393 GCF_048569485.1 Anomaloglossus baeobatrachus | reverse complement strand
TTATTATCTTGGCAGTATATGGTGGTATTATATAGGCTATTACAGTATTATTATCTTGGCAGTATATGGTGGTATTATATAGGCTATTACAGTATTATTATCTTGGCAGTACATGGTAGAATTATATAGGATGTTACAGCATTATTATCTTGCAGTATGTGGTAGTATTATACAGTCTGATACTGCATTTTTATATTGGCAGTATATGGTGTTATTATATAGGCTGTTACGATATTATTATCTTGGCAGTATATGGTATTGTTTTATAGGCTATTACAGCATTATTATCCTGCCACTATGTGGTATTATTTTATGGTTTGCAAAACTGTCTGAATTTGTTTAGTGAGTGCTTATATAACCCTGGAATATCATTTTTGCCTGTTGAAGGCCTGGAAGTAACAGTCCCATTTACCCATGATATAATCTGGGTCTGACATTCATTGAATAGTCATTAACCGTCCATAAACCCCCTCGTCAGATCCCTCCAGCAGCATCAGGGCTGTCTCCATACAGAAACCACATTCACACCACACATTTTGCTCCCTCATAGAAGTGCTCACTATTCTGCGGCCATTTTTAAATAGCCCCTTTTGCATAGCTGACCCTTCTAGAGCTATTAATGTAAACCACCCCGTCATCGCTGCTATTCGGATGGGTAATTATGCTCCGGCCCCTTTGCTGTGGTATCTGCTATGGTTGTCAGTAATGTAAGGAATGTCATTTATTATTACAGAGCTTTATAAATAATATCCAATTACTATATCTGTCAGGGCCAGAAATATAGACGTGTGCGCGTGGTGAAAGCAGATTTGCTTGGTACAACACATTGAATCTCCGATTTCTGTCTGACTCGTCATAAATTAATATTAGAATAAAATCTGTGTTACAAATTCTGTTGATTTCTCAGATAAATCTGTTTCTGGGAGAGATGAGTGACTGGCAATATGGCGGCCATCGCACCGGTCGTCTTGTTTGAGTGTCTAATATGTGCTTGGTGATATAAATTGTGAATGTGCTTGGTGATATAAATTGTGACGGTGCTTGGTGATGTAATTTGTGACTGTACTTGGTGATATCAATTGTGACTGTGCTTGGTGATGTAAATTGTGACTGTGCTTGGTGATATAAATTGTGACTGTGCTTGGTGATATAAATTGTGACTGTGCTTGGTGATATAAATCGTGATTGTACTTGGTGATATAAATCGTGACTGTGCTTGGTGATATAAATCGTGATTGTACTTGGTGATATAAATCGTGACTGTGCTTGGTGATATAAATCGTGACTGTGCTTGGTGATATAAATCGTGATTGTGCTTGGTGATATAAATCATGACTGTGCTTGGTGAAGTAAATGATGACTGTGCTTGGTGATGTAAATGATGACTGTGCTTGGTGATATAAATTATGACCGTGCTTGGTGATGTAAATCGTGACTGTGCTTGGTGATATAAATCGTGATTGTGCTTGGTGATATAAATTATGACTGTGCTTGGTGATGTAAATGATGACTGTGCTTGGTGATATAAATCGTGAATGTGCTTGGTGATATAAATCATGACTGTGCTTGGTGATATAAATTATGACTGTGCTTGGTGATATATATTATGACTGTGCTTGGTGATATAAATTATGACTGTGCTTGGTGATATAAATCGTTACTGTGCTTGGTGATATAAATCGTTACTGTGCTTGGTGATGTAAATTGTGATTGTGCTTGCTGATGTAAATTGTGACTGTGCTTGGTGATGTAAAATGTGACTGTGCTTGGTGATATAAATCGTGATTGTACTTGGTGATATAAATCGTGACTGTGCTTGGTGATATAAATCGTGACTGTGCTTGGTGATATAAATCGTGATTGTGCTTGGTGATATAAATCATGACTGTGCTTGGTGATATAAATCGTGACTGTGCTTGGTGATATAAATCATGACTGTGCTTGGTGATATAAATCGTGACTGTGCTTGGTGATATAAATTGTGATTGTGCTTGGTGATATAAATCGTGACTGTGCTTGGTGATATAAATCGTGACTGCGCTTGGTGATATAAATCGTGACTGTGCTTGGTGATATAAATCGTGACTGTGCTTGGTGATATAAATCGTGACTGTGCTTGGTGATATAAATCGTGACTGCGCTTGGTGATATAAATCGTGACTGTGCTTGGTGATATAAATCGTGACTGTGCTTGGTGATATATATTATGACTGTGCTTGGTGATATATTATGACTGTGCTTGGTGATGTAAATCGTGACTGCGCTTGGTGATATAAATCGTGACTGTGCTTGGTGATATAAATCGTGACTGTGCTTGGTGATGTAAATCGTGACTGTGCTTGGTGATATAAATCGTGACTGTGCTTGGTGATATAAATTGTGATTGTGCTTGGTGATATAAATCGTGACTGTGCTTGGTGATATAAATCGTGACTGCGCTTGGTGATATAAATCGTGACTGTGCTTGGTGATATAAATCGTGACTGTGCTTGGTGATATAAATCGTGACTGTGCTTGGTGATATAAATCGTGACTGCGCTTGGTGATATAAATCGTGACTGTGCTTGGTGATATAAATCGTGACTGTGCTTGGTGATATATATTATGACTGTGCTTGGTGATATATATTATGACTGTGCTTGGTGATGTAAATCGTGACTGCGCTTGGTGATATAAATCGTGACTGTGCTTGGTGATATAAATCGTGACTGTGCTTGGTGATATAAATCGTGACTGTGCTTGGTGATGTAAATCGTGACTGTGCTTGGTGATGTAAATTGTGACCGTACTTGGTGATGGTTAGGGTTAACCTGTGACATCAAAATGCTATTTTCTCCCTCCCCACGTCTGACACTCAGTCTCTGCCTTTGATGTCTTTTAGTGCCTGGAGAGCTGTCAGCGCTGCAGCCAATCAGTTAGCTCTGCGGCTTTAAGAGGGCGAAATACCTGCACGCAGATCACAGCAATTTCCTGAGACAACATACATGATACTGCATGGAGAAAAATATTTCCCCCTCGCGCAGCGTTCTATTTCCCCTATGGAGAGGACACTTGTCAGGACTTGAAGACGCTCAGCGCAGACTCTTTGATCTACAGACAAAGCTATCACCTAATTACTGATCGCACACTGCTCCATTGTTCCAGAGCAGCAGGATGGAGGCCGAAACATGGATCTAGCCACAAGATTTCAGATAAGTGTGATATGCATTAGAAGAAAAGCCCCCTGAAGGCTCCTACAGCCATGAAAGGAGCAATCTAGGAAGAAAATGCAACTGTGGTCTGGGCTGGACGGTGACTTCAGCCGTTGAGCAGTGCAAGAATATCAAAGATAGTAGCACGGATTAGGTAAAAGTTAATGAAGCAAAAAAACACAATAATATAATGTTGAACCAAGGTTTCGCCGTTCTGGCTTTGCCCACAGAGGAAGCCAATAAGGCGAAACCCTGGTTATGGCAGTTTCCATGAGCCATGGTGGTTTATGGTCTTTTGAATGCTTTTAAAGGGCTGTGAATAAAATTTATTCGACCTAATAAATCAATCCTTACTGGTTTACACTATAGTTTGTCATCTGTGCTGTAGAGCCAGAGCGGACACCGATCCATGGGGACTTGTATCTTATGAGACCCCTGCGGTTGTGAGGGGATTCTTAATCTGAATTATGTTTTTGAGATCTCGAGGATCGGACAATTGGATTCCAACATGCAGCTTTCTCCCAAGAGCAAAGGCACGTCCTACCAAGCAGAGCATGTGTCACATGGAGGTTTTTACAAGTATCGCCAACTATCATGATGGCATCGGGATCTGTTCAGACTACTGATTCTGACACTGCACCTCATAATGTCTCCGAGCTCTGTAATCAGTGTAGGCTGACTCGGGCATTGACCAACAGATTGGTAGTTTATAGGCAGGCTAGTCTGCTAGTCTGCTTGTAAGTCATCTTTTATCACATGTTGTGGGGGAGCCAATCACATCTGTTCCCCTCCTATATATGCTGGCTGGACACTTCCATTAGTGCCGGCTATAGTTTATCTAAACTGGTCTGGTGAGGTGTTGTGACCGAGACTAACTATTGGTTGTGGTACTTGCTGTTGCGTGTGTTTATGGAGTTAATCCTTGTTGCTACCTTCCAGCTCTTGCTTTTCTCCTGAGTCTCTCATTGTTAGTTCCTGTGTGTTTACAGTGTGTCAGAGTTTTGGTTTTCCCCTGTTTGTCTTAATCTGTGTTTTCATCTATCCTGCCCCTTTTTTCTCTGGTGGGAAGGGTAAATCAGATCAGTTCTGGTCAGGAGTTTAGCCAGGCATGGGACTCAGGCATTTCCACCATTAGGAATAACCCTGAGATTAGGAATAGAATAGGGACGCCTAGTGTGAGGGACAGCATAGAAGTTCCAGGCACGGGACTCAAGCATTTCCACCATTAGAGGTAATCCTGAGGTTAGGGATAGCCTAGGGACTCCTAGTGGGAGGGACAGCATAGGAGCTCCAGGCACAGGACTAAGGCATCTCCACCATTAGGGGTAACCCTGAGGTTAGGGATAGCCTAGGGACTGCTAGTGGGAGGGACAGCATAGGAGCTCCAGTCTTGGGACTCAGGCATTTCGACCATTACAGGTAACCCTGAGGTTAGTGATAGCCTAGGGACCCTTAGCATAAGGGACAGCATAAGAGCACCAGGCACAGGACTCAGGCATCTCCACCATTAGGTGTGACCTTGAGGTTAGGGATAGTTTAGGGACCCTTAACATAGGAGTTCCAGGCACGGGAGTCAGACATCAACACCAGTAGTGGTAACTCTAAGAATAGGGATAGCCTAGGGACCCCTAGCATGAGGGACAGCATAGGAGCTCCAGGCATTGGACTCAGGCTTCTCCACCATTAGGGCTAACCCTGAGGTTAGGGATAGCCTAGGGACCCCTAGTGTGAGGGACAGCATAGGAGCTCCAGGCATTGGACTCGGGCATCTCCATTAGGGGTAACCCTGAGGTTAGGGATAGCCTAGGAAAACCTAGTGTGAGGGACAGTATTGGAGTTCTAGGCATGGGACTCAGGCATCTCCATCATTAGGGGTAACCCTGAGGTTAGAGATAGCCTAGGAACACCTAGTGTGAGGGACAGCATAGGAGCTCTGGGCACGGAACTCAAGCATTTCCCCCATTAGAGGTAATCCTGACTTAGGGATAGCCTAGGGACCCCTAGTGTGAGGGACAGCATAGGAGCTCCATGCACGTGACTCAGGCATCTCCACCATTAGGGGTAATCCTGAGGTTAAGGATAGCCTACGGACCCCTAGTGTGAGGGACAGCATAGGAGCTCTAGTCATGGGACTCAGGCATTTTAACCATTAGAGGTAACCCTGAGGTTAGTGATATCCTAGGGACCCTTAGCATGAGGGACAGCATAAGAGCACCAGGCACAGGACTCAGGCATCTCCAACATTAGGGGTAACTCTGAGGATAGGGATAGCCTAGGGACCCCTAGTGTGGGGGACAGTATAGGATCCCTTGTCCCTCGCTTTCCTACAGTCACATAGTGACAGTTTGAGGGCTAAGGAGAGAAAGCCGACGGCCAATTATGAGTTCGGTCACCATCTATCTAACGTGTTTGACCAAGCAAAGACTGAATGTTTTGTGTTTGTAGAATCTGTCGGGCTTGGATCCTGCGGAACCTCTTGGGGATTCCAGCTGTCCAGCCTCGAGCTCTTGGATGCAGACACTAATTATGATTTACGTCCGTGAATCTGTAAGCTGATCGAAGAAAAAAAAAGTTCCCACATGACCCGGGGAAAACTTTTATCTTCTCCGTCTCATGAGTCATTGCCCCCTACAGCGTGAGTCTAGCCGCCGCAGCCGTACGGACCACGGGCCGGGGATTTACGAGACTCCGCGTGGTATCTCTGCCTTGGAAGCCTCCTCTTAAAACTTGGCTTGGGTTCTGAGAATATTTTTTTCCGGCCATATCAACTTTTCTCAAAAAAGTAAAAAAGGGACACACGTATCGTAACTTACGGGAGAAAGAGTGCCGGGAGCCTCCAGACCGCGAAGGAGCATATCCCAAATCCACAGCGGAAAGCGAGGCGGCCGAGGGTGGAGATTAGGAAAGACGAGACCCATTCCACACACGGGACACTCTTTATTTTTATGGGGAGGGTATTTTTAGTAGTCGCCGCCGCGCTCGCACCAGCACCCCCGGACCCCAGGGTGCGGTTCTGGTTTGACAGACGTTGCGGCAGGGTGCCAGGAGGAATTCTAGCAGAAGGACGCCAAGAGAAGGGAAGAAGGTGGAGGGTGGGCGACGCTTGGATAGACATAGATCACCATGTGGGAGGGCGAGAGGAAAAGTTTGTTCCTTAAGTCAGGATATAGAAACAGAGTTTATAATAACCCAGCTGCGGATAGAAGCGGAGCCGGCGGCTATTTATAGTGCGTGGTTGGGTCAGGACAGCTTCCTACTTCTGAAATACAGACAACTCCTCTTACAGTTCCGAGACTGGTGGGGACATGTCATACCGGATTGTTTATATCCAGACGAGCAGATCAAAAGAGAGCATACATAGCACTGAGCACACCCGCGCTCATAATACAGGCATACACGGTGCCGCCGGGCCTGGGAGCAACCGCCGTAAGTGCAAATATGCTATCCCTAATCTCAGGGATACTCTTGATGGTGGAGAGGCCTGAGTCCCTATGCTATCCCTAATCTCAGGGAAATACAGACAACTCCTCTTACAGTTCCGAGACTGGTGGGGACATGTCATACCGGATTGTTTATATCCAGACGAGCAGATCAGTACTGAGCACACCCGCGCTCATAATACAGGCATACACGGTGCCGCCGGGCATGGGAGCAACCGCCGTAAGTGCAAATATATTTTATTATTAGCCATGGGCTAAACAGCCAATTACGAAGATTAGTTATCCTTTAAATCTTGGGAGAAAAGTGATCAAAATGTGATGAAAAAAATTACAAAGTTGAAATACTTGATACTCTTGATGGTGGAGAGGCCTGAGTCCCTATGCTATCCCTAATCTCAGAGATTCTCCTGATGATGGAGAAGCTTGAGGCCTGAATCTCTAAGCTATCACTAATATCAGGGATACTCCTGATGGTGGAGAGGCCTGAAACTCTATGCTATCCCTAATATCAGGGATACTCCTGATGGTGGAGAGACCTGAGTCCCTATGCTATCCCTAATCTCAGGGATACTCCTGATGGTGGAGAGGCCTGAGTCCTTATGCTATCCTTAATCTCAGGGCTAATCCTGATGGTGGAGAGGCCTGAGTTCCTAGGTCATCTCTAATCTCAGGAATACTCCTGATGGTGGTGAAGCCTGAGTCCCTTTGCTATTCCTAATCTCAGGGAAATACAGACAACTCTTCTTACAGTTCAGAGACTGGCGGGGACATGTCATACCGGATTGTTTATATTCAGACGAGCCGGATGACACTGACGAACAGATCAAAAGAGAGCATACATAGTACTGAGCACACCTGCGCTCATAATACAGGCATACACGGTGCCGCCGGGCATGGGAGCAACCGCCGTAAGTGCACATATCTTTTATTATTAGCCATGGGCTAAACAGCCAATTACCAAGATTAATTATCCTTTAAATCTTGGCAGAAAAGTGATCAAAATGTGATGAAAAAAATTACAAAGTTGAAATACTTGATACTCTTGATGGTGGAGAGGCCTGAGTCCCTATGCTATCCCTAATCTCAGAGATTCTCCTGATGATGGAGAAGCTTGAGGCCTGAATCTCTAAGCTATCACTAATATCAGGGATACTCCTGATGGTGGAGAGGCCTGAGTCCCTATGCTATCCCTAATCTCAGGGATACTCCTGATGGTGGAGAGACCTGAGTCCCTATGCTATCCCTAATCTCATGGATACTCCTGATGGAGGGGAGACCTGAGTCCCTATGCTATTCCTACTCTCAGGGATACTTCTGATGGTGGAGAGGCCTGAAACTCTATGCTATCCCTAATATCAGGGATACTCCTGATGGTGGAGAGGCCTGAGTCCCTATGCTATCCCTAATCTCAGGGATACTCCTGATGGTGGAGAGGCCTGAGTCCTTATGCTATCCTTAATCTCAGGGATAATCCTGATGGTGGAGAGGCCTGAGTTCCTATGTCATCTCTAATCTCAGGAATACTCCTGATGGTGGTGAAGCCTGAGTCCCTTTGCTATTCCTAATCTCAGGGAAATACAGACAACTCTTCTTACAGTTCAGAGACTGGCGGGGACATGTCATACCGGATTGTTTATATCCAGACGAGCCGGATGACACTGACGAACAGATCAAAAGAGAGCATACATAGTACTGAGAACACCTGCGCTCATAATACAGGCATACACGGTGCCGCCGGGCATGGGAGCAACCGCCGTAAGTGCAAATATCTTTTATTATTAGCCATGGGCTAAACAGCCAATTACCAAGATTAATTATCCTTTAAATCTTGGCAGAAAAGTGATCAAAATGTGATGAAAAAAATTACAAAGTTGAAATACTTGATACTCCTGATGGTGGAGAGGCCTGAGTCCCTATGATACCCCTAATCTTACTCCTGATGGTGGAGAGGCCTGAGTCTCTATGCTATCCCTAATCTCATGGATACTCCTGATGGTGGAGAGGCCTAAATCCCTATGCTATCCCTATTATCAGGGATACTCCTGATGGTAGAGAGGCTTGAGTCCATATGCTATCAATAACCTCAGGGATATTCCTGATGGTGGAGAGGCCTGAGTCCCTATAGTATCCCTAATCTCAGGGATACTCCTGATGGTGGAGAAGCCTGAGTCCTTATGCTATTCCTAATTTCAGGGATACTCCTGATGGTGGAGAGGCCTGAATCCCTATGCTATCCCTATTATCAGGGATACTCCTGATGGTAGAGAGGCTTGAGTCCATATGCTATCAATAACCTCAGGGATATTCCTGATAGTGGAGAGGCCTGAGTCCCTATGCTATCCCTAATCTCAGGGATACTCCTGATGTCCTCCCCAAATTCCTATAGAATGTAAGCCTGCAAGGGCAGGGTCCTCTTCCCTCTGTACTAGTCTGTCTACTGTAACTTGTAAATGTATTCTATATCTAACCCCTTCTCATGTACAGCACCATGGAATCAATGGTGCTCTATAAATAAATAAATAATAATAATTGTGGAGAGGCCTGAATCCCTATGCTATTCTTAATTTCAGGGATACTCCTGATGGTGGAGAGGCCTGAGTCCCTATGCTATCCCTAATCTCAAAGATACTCCTGATGGTGGAGAGGCCTGAGTCCCTATGCTATTCCTAATCTCAAGGATAGTACTGATGGTGGAGAGAACCGTGTCCCTATGCTATCTCTAATCTCAGGGATACTCCTGATGGTGGAGAGGCCTGAGTCCCTATGCTAGGTCTTTGGAGTGTGGGAGGAAACTGGAGAACTCGGAGGAAACCCCATGCCATCACAGGGAGAACATACAAATGAACCTTCACCAATGTTTAAGTATAAGACAATAAGAGATTCAGGAATAAAACAAGAGCAGGAAGGAAGTACAAAACAACAGCGGTAAACTCCAATTATTACTTGAAGCTGTGATCCTCTGCTCACTTCTACAGTATGCTGCAATACTATAGTATTGCGTACTTAGTTGTCATAATGACTTTGGGAAATTGGTGACCAGGGGCTCCTAAGCTGTTCCTTAAGCTAGGTAACCCTATGTTATCCCTAATCTCAGGGATACTCCTGATGCTGAAGAGGCCTGAGTCTCCTTCCTAGCGCTGCTCCTGACGAGTCCTGATCTGATCACCATCCCCCCAGGGAGGGACGGGAGGACAGGAGTGTGATGAATCCCACAGATAAAGACAGACAGGGGAAAACCAAAACTCTGTCACACAGCACATATACACAAAGGTAAAGACAATAAGAGATTCACAAGGAAAAACAAGAGCAAGAAGGAAGCAACAAAATAACAGGGGTAAACTCCACATTGAACACAACTTCCACCAGTAAGTCTGGGACACCACACCTCACAGACCAGCATAGAATAAACTATAGCTGGCATGGGTGGAAGGTTTCAACCAGCATAAATAAGAGAGGAGCAGATGTGATAGACTTTCCCACAACATGTGACCAAAGGAGAGGTTAACTCTTGCCAGCCTGCCTATGAATCAGCACACATCCGAGTCTGCCTGTGTTGATCCCAGACACTAGAGAAAAAATTGGGCGCACCAGAACAGGCCAGCTGGGGGCGCCATCCATGCTGCTCCATTGTCCAAACATCTGTCATCCATGAGTGTAACTATGCTGGGTGCAGGGATTCTAGCTCTGAAAAGGTAGGTGGCCCAATACTATTAACCCCTTCAGCCCCGGGGCACTTTCCGTTTTTGCGATTTTGTTTTTTGCTCCTTTTCTTCCGAGAGCCGTAACTTTTTTATTTTTCCGTCAATCTTGCCATGTGAGGGCTTGTATTTTGCGGGACGAGTTGTACTTTTAAATGAAACCATAGGTTTTACCATATAGTGTACTGGAAAACAGCAAAAAAATTCCAAGTTTGGAAAAACTGCAAAAAAAGTGTGATCGCACAATAGTTTTTGGGATGTTTTATTCACCGTGTTCACTATATGGTAAAACGGATGTGTGGGTGTGATGCCTCAGGTCGGTGCGAGTTTGTAGACACCAAACATGTACAGGTTTACTTGTATCTAAGGGGTTAAAAAAAATTCACAAGTTTGTCCAATAAAAGTGGCGCACGTTTTGCGCTATGTTCCGAAACACATAGCGTTCTCATTTTTCGGGATCTATGGCTCAGTGATAGCTTATTTTTTGCGTCTCGAGCTAACATTTTTAATGGTACCATTTTTGCGCAGATGCTACGTTTTGATCGCCTGTTATTTGATTTTGCGTAAAACATGCGGCGACCAAAAAACGTAATTTTGGCGTTTGGAATTTTTTTGCCACTACGCCGTTTACCAATCAGATTAATTGATTTTATATTTTGATAGATCGGGCATTTCTGAACGCGGCGATACCAAAAATGTGTATATTTATTTATTTTTTAACCCTTTAATTTTCAATGGGGTGAAAGGGGGGGTGATTTGAACTTTTAGTTTTATTTTTTTTTTTTTTTTTAAACTTTTTTTTTACTTTTTTTTTGTATTATTTTACTAGTCCCCCTAGGGGGCTATAGCGATCAGCAATCCAATCGCTCTTATCTATCTGCTGATCACAGCTATACAGCTGTAAACAGCAGATACAGTCACTTCCTGTTTCATTCGGCTCCAGGCCGGGTGAAAACGAAAGTGAAACTTTGTAGCTGCAGGTGTCATCACATGACCCTGTGCTACGATGGCAACCACCGAAAGTCACGTGATCACTCACGTAACTTCCGGTGGGGGCGGCGGTAAGTAAAAAACATGGCCGCGCACATATAGATCTCGCTGCTGCCTGCACTCCTAGCCACAGTACACATCGGGTTAATTACCCGATGTGTAGTCTGGCTATGTGCGCAGGGAACAGGGAGCCGGCACTGGCAGCTGAGAGCGGCGGACGCTGGTAACGAAGGCAAAATATCGGGTAACCAAGGTAAGGGCTTCTTGGTTACCCGCTGTTTATTGTGGTTACCAGCGTCCGCAGAAGCCGGCTCCTGCTGCCTGCACATTTAGTTGTTGCTCTGTCGCTGTCACACACAGCAATGTGCGCTTCACAGCGGGGGAGCAACAACTAAAAAATGGCCCAGGACATTCAGCAACAACCAACGACCTCACAGCAGGGGCCAGGTTGTTGCTGGATGTCACACACAGCAACATCGCTAGCAAGTTGTGCCTCAGCAGCGATGTTGCTCGCGATGTTGCTTAGTGTGACGGTACCTTAAGTCAACCTTACTAAGCTCTAAAGAAGACACAGGGAATACAAACAGAGAGAAGTAATCAAATAACTTATCTCTACATGACTCAGGGAGAGGAACTGCAACAACAGTTTCTCCAGATGAATACAAGCCACCTGCTTGCACTCAAGACCATATGGAAATTTAACTCTATCACCAGCAAACACCAAGAGAAAATGCAGATATTTAAACACACATGGGGAAGTGATGAGCATTAGCAGCAGAAAAGTGAGGATATCCGCAGGGTCCTAAAAGGAAAGGGATTAACTCCAAACAGAGAGGATACATAGGTTTCTATTTACACCACAGTCGGAAGAATAGAGGGAGCAGTTTGTGTGGAAAAACGCAGCAACCTTCTACAGCCGGACACCACAGGACTGTCTGTCACCCGGGACACAAGGGGAAGTGATGAGCATTAGCAGCTAAAAAGTGAGGATATCCGCCGGGTCCTAAAAGGAAAGAGATTAACCCCAAACAGAGAAGATACATAGGTGTCTATTTACACCACAGCTGTAAGAATAGAAGGTCAGGGAGCAGTTTGTGTAGAAAAACTCAGCGACCTTCTACAGCCGGACACCACAGGACTGTCTGTCACCCGGGACACAAGGGGAAGTGATGAGCATTAGTAGCTAGAAAGTGAGGATATCCGCCGAGTCCTAAAAGGAAAGAGATTAACCCCAAACAGAGAAGATACATAGGTGTCTATTTACACCACAGCTGTAAGAATAGAAGGTCACAGAGCAGTTTATGTAGAAAAACTCAGCGACCTTCTACAGCCGGACACCACAGGACTGTCTGTCACCCGGGACACAAGGTGACAGCAGTGCGAGTCACCTTTGGAAGTAGGAAATTAGCCTTTTTTGTAATTCTAGCACCTTCTTGGACTATACAAGAGCCGTCCCGACCAGATAGAAGAAAGATTAAAAAACTCCATAATATCAAGGAATGGTTCTGGTTTTGGTCCTCCTCTGATCGGTGTATAATATGTACCACTGCTCTATAGTGAGATGACATTAAAACTCCACCGCCATATTGTACATGTGCAAATAACACACATTTAAAGTGATAGCAAAACACAACAAACACTCCAAAGATATACAGACAGGGAATTTAGGTTGTGAGCCCCAATGGGGACAGTGTTCCTGATGTATGTAAAGCGCTGCGGAATATGTTAGCGCTATATAAAAATAAAGATTTATTTATTTATTTTTTTTACAACAGCCCCAAAAAACAAAAGGTTGATCACACAATGACCCCCAACCACAATCAAAGATAAACCCGATATACAAGCACACACTCAAGAGTATCAGTGATAAAATGGTCAGGTCCTAACCAGATCCCCACAGGGCGACATGAAAGGCAGTCTGAGGCCTAACCGTGACCTCCAGGTCATTAGTTCATGACCCAAAAGTGACCCGGTCATCTAAAGGGGAGGGAGGGTCTGTTTGGCAAGAAATGAAAGCTCAGGACCAATGGATAGAATGCGCAACAATGTAACAATCCATTGCGTGTTATCATTTAACCGACACCCGATAGCATTTAGCCCTATAACCCCGTGGGAGCCAATCGGTGCAGAGCCCCTTGAATGGAATGTTGAGGGCGATGACATCATCAAATGGAATGTTGGGATCATTTTGAATGTCCACAGTATGGGAAACCATTGCGGGGGTCCGACCCCTCATCACATAGGGTCACGTAACATATAGGAAAATAATAAGGGGCCAAATTAAAGACCTGGGTGGCGACGTCTACACCCCAAACGTCACCAGGGTAAGATGGAAGCCCTGGAAGAGCGATATTTTGGGTTCTAGGTTTATTGATAAACATGGAAGACAGAATATAGATGAGGCATGGTGCTCTAAAAAGTGCCGCAAAGTAATGTCCCTTATTTGGGTGACACGGTGGCTCAGTGGTTAGCACTGCAGTCTTGTGGTGGCTCAGTGGTTAGCACTGCAGTCTTGTGGGGGCTCAGTGGTTAGCACTTCAGTCTTGTGGGGGCTCAGTGGTTAGCACTGCAGTCTTGTGGGGGCTCAGTGGTTAGCACTTCAGTCTTGTGGGGGCTCAGTGGTTAGCACTGCAGTCTTGCAGCGCTTGGGTCCTGGGTTCTAATCCCACCAAGGACACCATCTGCAAGGAGTTTGTATGTTCTCCCCGTGTTTGCGTGGGTTTCCTCCGGGTTCTTCGGTTTCCTCCCACACTACAAAGACATACAGTTAGGGACTCTAGATTGTGAGCCCCAATGGGGACAGAGTTGCCAATGTATGTAAAGCGCTGTGGAATTAATAGCGCTATATAAATGAATAAATAGACCACTGCGCAACCAGCTCTGTCCTCACCTATCGTACCATCACCCATTCCCTGTAGACTGCGAGCCCTCGCGGGCAGGGTCCTCTCTCCTCCTGTACCAGTCTGTTATGTACTGTTAATGATTGTTGTACGTATACCCTTTCACTTGTAAAGCGCCATGGAATAAATGGCGCTATAATAATAAATAATAATAATAATAATAAATAGTATTATTATTATTTGTAGTCCACAGCTAATGAGTAACTGTGGATTGGAGATATCAGGAGAAGAGTGGCTCCATCTACTGGTCACAAGTGAGAACTGCACATTAGATTTTATGAAATTGTTTCCCCTAATTTTATAAGTTCATGAAGACCAAGATTTGATTGGCTCCTGTATAGGATGGGGTATAAAAGTTAGTTTGGGACACACAACACCCTCACATGGCAGAAGGCGGAACAACTAGTTGGTATATAGTCGTGTCAGACAAATCTTTTTACCCATACGTATTAAAGTGTTTGTCCACCTTTAAAGACATTTTTTTTTACTTATATTAATTTATTTGAGTTTACTAACTCTCCCATAAAAAATACTCTACAGTTAGAACGAGCTCACTGACAGGTTCTCAGTTAACTTGTTTTGTAGTCAAGTCATAAAGAAGACAAAAGGTGCAATATTTTTAATTCAATCCATTCACATTCATTCATTTAAAATTCTCCCATTGAAAAAGACTTTCCAGTGAGAATGAGCTCACTGACAGGTTCTCAGTTAACTCTTTATGTAGCCTGTAATAGATAAAGCCTATAGAAGAAACACAGTGCAATATTTTTAATTCAATCCTTTCATATTCTTTTAGAAACTCTCACATAAAAAATACTCTCCAGTCAGAACGAGCTCACTGACATGATCTCAGTTAACTCATTCTGCAGCCTGTAATAGACTGGGCCTGTAGAAGACAAACGGTGCAATTTTTTTAATTAAATCCATTCACATTCATTCATTTACAAATTCTCCCATTAAAAAAGACTTTCCACTGTGAATGAGCTCACTGACAGGTTCTCAGTTAACTCTTTATGTAGCTTGTAATAGGCAAAGCCTGTAGAAGACAAACAGTGCAATACTTTTAATTCAATCCATTCACATTCATTCATTTACAAATTCTCCCATTAGAAAAATACTCTCCCGTCAGAACGAGCTCACTGACAGGTCCTCAGTTAACTCATTTTGCAGCCTGTAATAGACAGATCCTGTAGAAGACAAACGGTGCAATATTTTTAATTCAATCCATTTACAAAAATGATTTTTAGCCACCAATCAAGGATAGTAAAACAAGATGTCCCTAATGGTGGACAAAGTGAGACCCTATGCCTGGTGGTCATGTGTATGACAGGAGTCTGGAGAGATTGGGTAAATGAGTATATTATCAGAAACATCAATAGAGTCAGGAAGGAGGGATCATCTGTCAGTCCTTACTGAGGGGCTTCAGGGTCCCTGTTCTCTTATATCATAGAAAACAGGTTTTCTCCCAGCAGTGTGTGTTAGCAGATGATGGCCACTAGAGGGCACCGAGACACCGTAAAGATGTGTGTACTATGGCTAGATAGATACAGTGTATTCATGCTTTAGTCTAAAGTATGGGGCAAATGTCATATCTCTGAATTTCGGTTTCTCATCCAGCCCCATTGCCCCTGCTGTATAACATCCGGCCCCTCACCCCCAGTGTATAACATCCGACCCCTCGCCCCCCAGTATATAACAGCCGGCCCCTCGCCCCCAGTGTATAACATCCAGCCCCTCACCCCCAGTGTATAACATCCAGCCCCTCACCCCCCAGTGTATAACATCCAGCCCCTCACCCCCCAGTGTATAAAATCCGGCCCCTCACCCCCCAGTATATAACAGCCGGCCCCTCACCCCCATGTATAACATCCGACCCCTCGCCCCCCAGTATATAACAGCCGGCCCCTCGCCCCCAGTGTATAACATCCAGCCCCTCACCCCCCAGTGTATAAAATCCGGCCCCTCACCCCCCAGTATATAACAGCCGGCCCCTCACCCCCATGTATAACATCCGACCCCTCACCCCCCAGTGTATAACATCCAGCTCCTCACCCCCAGTGTATAACATCCGGCCCCTCACCCCCAGTGTATAACATCCGGCCCCTCACCCCCCAGTGTATAACATCCGGCCCCTCACCCCCCAGTATATAACAGCCGGCCCCTCACCCCCATGTATAACATCCGACCCCTCGCCCCCCAGTATATAACAGCCGGCCCCTCGCCCCCAGTGTATAACATCCGGCCCCTCACCCCCCAGTGTATAAAATCCAGCCCCTCACCCCCCAGTGTATAACATCCGGCCCCTCACCCCCAGTGTATAACATCCGGTCCCTCACCCCCCAGTGTATAAAATCCGGCCCCTCACCCCCCAGTGTATAACATCCAGCCCCTCACCCCCCAGTATATAACAGCCGGCCCCTCACCCCCATGTATAACATCCGACCCCTCGCCCCCCAGTATATAACAGCCGGCCCCTCTCCCCCAGTGTATAACATCCGGCCCCTCACCCCCCAGTGTATAAAATCCGGCCCCTCACCCCCCAGTGTATAACATCCGGCCCCTCACCCCCAGTGTATAACATCCGGCCCCTCACCCCCCAGTGTATAACATCCAGCTCCTCACCCCCCAGTGTATAACATCCGGCCCCTCACCCCCAGTGTATAACATCCGGCCCCTCACCCCCAGTGTATAACATCCAGCCCCTCACCCCCGGTGTATAACATCCGGCCCCTCACCCCCAGTGTATAACATCCGGCCCCTCACCCCCAGTGTATAACATCCGGCCCCTCACCCCCCAGTGTATAACATCCGGCCCCTCACCCCCAGTGTATAACATCCGGCCCCTCACCCCCAGTGTATAACATCCGGCCCCTCACCCCCAGTGTATAACATCCGGCCCCTCACCCCCCAGTGTATAACATCCGGCCCCTCACCCCCGGTGTATAATATCCGGCCCCTCACCCCCCTGGTGTATAACATCCGGCCCCTCACCCCCCAGTGTATAACATCCGGCCCCTCACCCCCCAGTGTATAACATCCGGCCCCTCACCCCCAGTGTATAACATCCGGCCCCTCACCCCCCAGTGTATAACATCTGCCCCCTCACCCCCGGTGTATAATATCCGGCCCCTCACCCCCCTGGTGTATAACATCCGGCCCCTCACCCCCCAGTGTATAACATCCGGCCCCTCACCCCCCAGTGTATAACATCCAGCCCCTCACCCCCAATGTATAACATCCGGCCCCTCACCCCCCAGTGTATAACATCCGGCCCCTCACCCCCCAGTGTATAACATCCGGCCCCTCACCTCTAGTGTATAACATCCGCCCCCTCACCCCCGGTGTATAATATCCGGCCCCTCACCCCCAGTGTATAACATCCGGCCCCTCACCTCTAGTGTATAACATCCGCCCCCTCACCCCCAGTGTATAACATCCGGCCCCTCACCTCTAGTGTATAACATCCGGCCCCTCACCCCCGGTGTATAATATCCGGCCCCTCACCCCCAGTGTATAACATCCGGCCCCTCACCCCCCAGTGTATAACATCCGGCCCCTCACCCCCCAGTGTATAACATCCGGCCCCTCACCTCTAGTGTATAACATCCGCCCCCTCACCCCCGGTGTATAATATCCGGCCCCTCACCCCCAGTGTATAACATCCGGCCCCTCACCTCTAGTGTATAACATCCGCCCCCTCACCCCCAGTGTATAACATCCGGCCCCTCACCTCTAGTGTATAACATCCGGCCCCTCACCCCCGGTGTATAATATCCGGCCCCTCACCCCCAGTGTATAACATCCGGCCCCTCACCCCCCAGTGTATAACATCCGGCCCCTCACCCCCCAGTGTATAACATCCGGCCCCTCACCCCCCAGTGTATAACATCCGGCCCCTCACATCTAGTGTATAACATCCGCCCCCTCACCCCCGGTGTATAATATCCGGCCCCTCACCCCCAGTGTATAACATCCGCCCCCTCACCCTCAGGAAACTTCACCTTCTGTGTTGCTTTTCCGAGGTATCAACCTCTCTCTCTCTCACTTCTCACTCTGCTGACTCCTAACTCCTTCACAGACTCATTTCAACTAACTGCCCTTGAACTTCCTGTATCTGCTCTTTCTTCCTGTTGACTCCTCCCACTTTCCCAGTTGCTAGGCCCCACCCTATGGGAGAAGAGATGGCTCTTACAGCCCCCCAGCTTGCAGCATGGGGGTAGCTGCCACTATCCCCGGTCCCAAAATATGCCTAACAATGGGTGTAGTGTGAATTTGCCTGTGAACCGGCGTTTACCCCTGTCCTTACCCAGGATGGGACATCACACCTCTGGCTGAGGTGCAATGTCTCTGTGGCGACAGAAGCCTCAGGGGCGCCACACTCCCCCACAGCAAATCACAGCACATCCGCGGGCTGAAACAAAAAGACTGTGGAAGAAACTGCAAATAATTTTTATATGCTGAAAACAATAAAATTTTTAAAACATTACATACCTTTATGGGAGGTGCATATTCTTGAACGTTGCCAACATTAAAATAAAATAAAACTTTAAAGTCTTTGGTATTCCCACCAGAATTCTGGTAGGGGGCACAACTGGTGCAACATATTTACAGGGTGGATTACTGACCACACCTAGTCCATTTTCCCCAAATGTCTTTTTAACTTTAACTTGGGGGACAAAAGGAAAGAACCAGCCACTAAGTCCAGTGGCCTGGTTAAACATGACACATATAAATTAACACTTAACTGTGGACCACCTTCAAGTCTACTGGCCCGGTACACATAAACAATGGGGGGGGGGTCATCTTCAAAAAGAACAGGGGTCAGGAATTCAGGGATAGGGTGTCATCTTCGAAAAGAATAATGGACAAACATGCAGGGGCTATTTACAGTTTAGTATCTTCTTCTTAGTTGCTGGGGTCCCGATGTGGCAGGGCCCTGGGCAGCATGTAGGCCATGGAGATCCTGGTGTGCGTCTCCTGTGTGTTGGTCGCTGGCCTGCTGCAGGGTGCTGATGTCTGGGCGCTTGCTGGAGTGGGACTGCTGACCGGAGTGGAACTGCTGGCTGGAATGGGACTGCTTGCTGGGTTGGTACGGCGCCACTCTGGCTCCTCCGGGGCTGCTTCCTCCCCTCAGCACATGTACATCCAGGGCGTACCAGCCACGGCTCCCCATCAGACGCGTGTACTCGACCAGGTCGCCGGCTGGACGTCGCGCCTTGGGTGGGTGGCCTCTGGTCAGGTGCTCCTCAATGTCCCGGTGGGAGACAAATACGTCCTTGCCCAGGACAGGCTCCCGGATGAAGCCCCAGCCCTCCGCCTGTCTGAAGTCGATTACTTGGCCCCTCCTAACTGGGCCCTGGGATCCTTTGCGGACCTTCCGGATGCGGGCCTTGGAGGCCAGGTTGGACGCCTCCACTGCCCTCCGCTTTTCTTCCCCGGCATTCCCGTTCGCGCTGGAACTGCTCCAGCTGCTGCGTGCAGGGCCAGGTGGGCGGCTAGCGGGGTTGCGGTGGGGAGTATTGGCAGAGGCAGTCCCCCATCTCGGACTGGTGCGGCGTCCCAGTTCACCCCCTGCCGAGGACGTACCAGGTAAGCCGGTGGGAGGGCTTGGCAAGGGGTCCACTAGATGTTCGGGGCCCACGCTGCCTGGGAAGTCATCCTCGCTGCCGGGGTCTGTGGTGCTCTCGCTTGCTTCGGTGTGGTCGGCGGTAACCCCTGCAGTACTGCAGGGGGGCTGGGCGATGGCACCTCGCGTTTACTCCTGTCCTTACCCAGGATGGGATATCACACCTCTGGCTGAGGTGCAATGTCTCTGTGGCGACGGAAGCCTCAGGGGCGCCACATATAACATCCGGCCCCCTCACCCCTAGTGTATAACATCCAGCCCCTCATCCCCGGTGTATAACATCCAGCCCCTTACCCCCGGTGTATAACATCCAGCCCCTCACCCCCGGTGTATAACATCCGGCCCCCTCACCCCTAGTGTATAACATCCAGCCCCTCATCCCCGGTGTATAACATCCAGCCCCTCACCCCGGTGTATAACATCCAGCCCCTCACCCCCGGTGTATAACATCCAGCCCCTCGCCTCCGGTGTATAACATCCGGCCCCTCACCCCCGGTGTATAACATCCGGCCCCTCACCCCCGGTGTATAACATCCGGCCCCTCACCCCCCCCCAGTGTATAACATCCGGCCCCTCACCCCCCCCAGTGTATAACATCCGGCCCCCTCACCCCCCCCAGTGTATAACATCCGGCCCCTCACCCCCCCCAGTGTATAACATCCGGCCCCTCACCCCCCCAGTGTATAACATCCGGCCCCTCACCCCCCCAGTGTATAACATCCGGCCCCTCACCCCCCAGTGTATAACATCCAGCCCCTCACCCCCCAGTGTATAACATCCAGCCCCTCACCCCCCAGTGTATAACATCCAGCCCCTCACCCCCCAGTGTTTAACATCCAGCCCCTCACCCCCAGTGTATAACATCCGCCCCCTCACCCCCGGTGTATAACATCCAGCCCCCTCACTCCCGGTGTATAACATCCAGCCCCTCACCCCCAGTGTATAACATCCGGCCCCTCACATCCAGTGTATAACATCCCAGCCCCTCACCCCCAGTGTATAACATCCGGCCCCTCACCCCCAGTGTATAACATCCGGCCCCTCGCCCCCCAGTGTATAACATCCGGCCCCTCACCCCCCAGTGTATAACATCCGGCCCCTCACCCCCCAGTGTATAACATCCGGCCCCTCACCCCCCAGTGTATAACATCCGGCCCCTCACCCCCCAGTGTATAACATCCGACCCCTCACCCCCAGTGTATAACATCCAGCCCCTCACCCCCTGTGTATAACATCCGGCCCCTCACCCCCAGTGTATAACATCCGGCCCCTCACCCCCAGTGTATAACATCCAGCCCCTCACCCCCTGTGTATAACATCCGGCCCCTCACCCCCCCAGTGTATAACATCCAGCCCCTCACCCCCAGTGTATAACATCCAGCCCCTCACCCCCAGTGTATATGTCGCGGGCGGAGGAGGGGACGCTGCGCTCTCCCACTGCTCGGGTCCGGCTGCCGCTGCTGCTGTGGCTGCTGCTGCTCTGTGGTGGCTCGAGCGGTGGGCCGGATCCCGGGGACTTGAGCGGCGTTCTTCGCCTGTGAGTGAAAAGGGGATTTTGATTGTGGGGGTTTTGATTATTGTCCGTGACGCCACCCACGGTTGTGGTGATATTGGTGACACCACCGCTGCTCTGGACGGGGATCCCGGGAGCGATGACAGGGAGCAGCTTTGATGTTAGTCCTCCCCTCCGTGGGTAGGGGGTTGGTTGTCCCGGGGCCCAGTGATGGGGTAGGGATGGATGGCAGGCGGGTTACGGGGCCTGGTGAGGTGCAGGGTCGCAGGGGCAGCGCTGTGCCGCACGGCACGGTGGTACTCACTCAGCCAATGATGAGGACACAGTTCTCAGTAAAACACACGGCTGGATGGACGGGTCCCACAGACAGCTGCGGTGTTGTTTTCTCCCGGTAGGTTGATGGTGACTGCCTTACGGTAGATGGTTCCAATGGGTTCCCACCGGTAACCCGCTCCCCGGCTTGGATATAGGCCGGAGGAGCCCCTTTTGCCCGCAGGCGCTGACCCTGAGAAACGGTTGCCTTGGCGGTGGCGGTGTCTCATTCACTTGGTTGGACGGTTGCCTTCTGTCGGGACTTGGCTGTTGGGAAACCCAGGAGGTTCCCTTCACTAACGAATTTGGCAAATTCACGGCGACTCCTAGCCTTGCCGGGGTCCGTAAGCCCCTGCCAGATGGTGCTGACTTCTCTTTGTGTACCGGTCCGGTACCGCCGGGCCACCGCCCGTCCACGGTCCTTACGGTAGACTCCAATCGGTCACTCCTGCAGACGGTCACCACCGTCTGCCAACCTTGCTGATCTGTCCGGGCCACACACCCGGACCAACTTCAGGCTGCTCTTTTACTACTTTCCTCCTTCCACTTTCACTTCTCCAACTGTCCTCACTCCTCTCCAAAACTAATCTCTTTACTTTTCCAGCCTCCAGGACTGTGAACTCCTCGGTGGGCGGGACCAACCGCCTGGCTCCACCCCCACCTGGTGTGGACATCAGCCTCTGGAGGAAGGCAACAAGGGTTTTGTGTTTGACTTCAGTGTGCCTGCTGGGAGTGTGGGGTGTGTGGATGTTGTTCTCTGTGGCCCCTGGCTTGTCCAGGGCGCCACATATAACATCCGGCCCCTCACCCTCAGTGTATAACATCCGGCCCCTCACCCCCAGTGTATAACATCCGGCCCCTCACCCCCAGTGTATAACATCCGGCCCCTCACCCCCAGTGTATAACATCCGGCCCCTCACCCCCGGTGTATAACATCCGGCCCCTCACCCCCGGTGTATAACACCCGGCCCCTCACCCCCGGTGTATAACACCCGGCCCCTCACCCCCGGTGTATAACATCCGGCCCCTCACCCCCGGTGTATAACATCCGGCCCCTCACCCCCAGTGTATAACACCCGGCCCCTCACCCCCCAGTGTATAACATCCGGTCCCTCACCCCCCCAGTGTATAACATCCGGCCCCTCACCCCCCAGTGTATAACATCCGGCCCCTCACCCCCCAGTGTATAACATCCGGCCCCTCACCCCCCAGTGTATAACATCCGGCCCCTCACCCCCCAGTGTATAACATCCGGCCCCTCACCCCCCAGTGTATAACATCCGGCCCCTCACCCCCCAGTGTATAACATCCGGCCCCTCACCCCCCAGTGTATAACATCCGGCCCCTCACCCCCCAGTGTATAACATCCGGCCCCTCACCCCCCAGTGTATAACATCCGGCCCCTCACCCCCCAGTGTATAACATCCGGCCCCTCACCCCCCAGTCTATAACATCCGGCCCCTCACCCCCCAGTGTATAACATCCGGCCCCTCACCCCCCAGTGTATAACATCCGGCCCCTCACCTCTAGTGTATAACATCCGCCCCCTCACCCCCGGTGTATAATATCCGGCCCCTCACCCCCAGTGTATAACATCCGCCCCCTCACCCTCAGGAAACTTCACCTTCTGTGTTGCTTTTCCGAGGTATCAACCTCTCTCTCTCTCACTTCTCACTCTGCTGACTCCTAACTCCTTCACAGACTCATTTCAACTAACTGCCCTTGAACTTCCTGTATCTGCTCTTTCTTCCTGTTGACTCCTCCCACTTTCCCAGTTGCTAGGCCCCACCCTATGGGAGAAGAGATGGCTCTTACGGCCCCCCAGCTTGCAGCATGGGGGTAGCTGCCACTATCCCCGGTCCCAAAATATGCCTAACAATGGGTGTAGTGTGAATTTGCCTGTGAACCGGCGTTTACCCCTGTCCTTACCCAGGATGGGACATCACACCTCTGGCTGAGGTGCAATGTCTCTGTGGCGACAGAAGCCTCAGGGGCGCCACACTCCCCCACAGCAAATCACAGCACATCCGCGGGCTGAAACAAAAAGACTGTGGAAGAAACTGCAAATAATTTTTATATGCTGAAAACAATAAAATTTTTAAAACATTACATACCTTTATGGGAGGTGCATATTCTTGAACGTTGCCAACATTAAAATAAAATAAAACTTTAAAGTCTTTGGTATTCCCACCAGAATTCTGGTAGGGGGCACAACTGGTGCAACATATTTACAGGGTGGATTACTGACCACACCTAGTCCATTTTCCCCAAATGTCTTTTTAACTTTAACTTGGGGGACAAAAGGAAAGAACCAGCCACTAAGTCCAGTGGCCTGGTTAAACATGACACATATAAATTAACACTTAACTGTGGACCACCTTCAAGTCTACTGGCCCGGTACACATAAACAATGGGGGGGGGGGGGGTCATCTTCAAAAAGAACAGGGGTCAGGAATTCAGGGATAGGGTGTCATCTTCGAAAAGAATAATGGACAAACATGCAGGGGCTATTTACAGTTTAGTATCTTCTTCTTAGTTGCTGGGGTCCCGATGTGGCAGGGCCCTGGGCAGCATGTAGGCCATGGAGATCCTGGTGTGCGTCTCCTGTGTGTTGGTCGCTGGCCTGCTGCAGGGTGCTGAGGTCTGGGCGCTTGCTGGAGTGGGACCGCTGACCGGAGTGGAACTGCTGGCTGGAATGGGACTGCTTGCTGGGTTGGTACCGGCGCCACTCTGGCTCCTCCGGGGCTGCTTCCTCCCTCAGCACATGTACATCCAGGGCGTACCAGCCACGGCTCCCCATCAGACGCGTGTACTCGACCAGGTCGCCGGCTGGACGTCGCGCCTTGGGTGGGTGGCCTCTGGTCAGGTGCTCCTCAATGTCCCGGTGGGAGACAAATACGTCCTTGCCCAGGACAGGCTCCCGGATGAAGCCCCAGCCCTCCGCCTGTCTGAAGTCGATTACTTGGCCCCTCCTAACTGGGCCCTGGGATCCTTTGCGGACCTTCCGGATGCGGGCCTTGGAGGCCAGGTTGGACGCCTCCACTGCCCTCCGCTTTTCTTCCCGGCATTCCCGTTCGCGCTGGAACTGCTCCAGCTGCTGCGTGCAGGCCAGGTGGGCGGCTAGCGGGGTTGCGGTGGGGAGTATTGGCAGAGGCAGTCCCCCATCTCGGACTGGTGCGGCGTCCCAGTTCACCCCTGCCGAGGACGTACCAGGTAAGCCGGTGGGAGGGCTTGGCAAGGGGTCCACTAGATGTTCGGGGGCCACGCTGCCTGGGAAGTCATCCTCGCTGCCGGGGTCTGCGGTGCTCTCGCTTGCTTCGGTGTGGTCGGCGGTAACCCCTGCAGTACTGCAGGGGGGCTGGGTGATGGCACCTCGCGTTTACTCCTGTCCTTACCCAGGATGGGATATCACACCTCTGGCTGAGGTGCAATGTCTCTGTGGCGACGGAAGCCTCAGGGGCGCCACATATAACATCCGGCCCCCTCACCCCTAGTGTATAACATCCAGCCCCTCATCCCCGGTGTATAACATCCAGCCCCTCACCCCCGGTGTATAACATCCAGCCCCTCGCCTCCGGTGTATAACATCCGGCCCCTCACCCCCGGTGTATAACATCCGGCCCCTCACCCCCGGTGTATAACATCCGGCCCCTCACCCTCGGTGTATAACATCCGGCCCCTCACCACCCCCGGTGTATAACATCCGGCCCCTCACCCCCCCCAGTGTATAACATCCGGCCCCTCACCCCCCCCAGTGTATAACATCCGGCCCCTCACCCCCCCCAGTGTATAACATCCGGCCCCTCACCCCCCCCAGTGTATAACATCCGGCCCCTCACCCCCCCAAGTGTATAACATCCGGCCCCTCACCCCCCCAGTGTATAACATCCGGCCCCTCACCCCCCCAGTGTATAACATCCGGCCCCTCACCCCCCCAGTGTATAACATCCGGCCCCTCACCCCCCAGTGTATAACATCCAGCCCCTCACCCCCCAGAGTATAACATCCAGCCCCTCACCCCCCAGTGTATAACATCCAGCCCCTCACCCCCAGTGTATAACATCCGCCCCCTCACCCCCAGTGTATAACATCCGGCCCCTCACCCCCCAGTGTATAACATCCAGCCCCTCACCCCCAGTGTATAACATCCGCCCCCTCACCCCCAGTGTATAACATCCGGCCCCTCACCCCCAGTGTATAACATCCGGCCCCTCACCCCCCAGTGTATAACATCCAGCCCCTCACTCCCGGTGTATAACATCCGGCCCCTCACCCCCAGTGTATAACATCCGGCCCCTCACCCCCAGTGTATAACATCCGGCCCCTCACCCCCCAGTGTATAACATCCGCCCCCTCACCCCCGGTGTATAACATCCAGCCCCTCACTCCCGGTGTATAACATCCGGCCCCTCACCCCCCAGTGTATAACATCCGGCCCCTCACCCCCCAGTGTATAACATCCAGCCCCTCACCCCCAGTGTATAACATCCGCCCCCTCACCCCCGGTGTATAACATCCAGCCCCTCACTCCCGGTGTATAACATCCGGCCCCTCACCCCCAGTGTATAACATCCGGCCCCTCACCCCCAGTGTATAACATCCGGCCCCTCACCCCCCAGTGTATAACATCCGCCCCCTCACCCCCGGTGTATAACATCCAGCCCCTCACTCCCGGTGTATAACATCCGGCCCCTCACCCCCCAGTGTATAACATCCGGCCCCTCACCCCCAGTGTATAACATCCGGCCCCTCACCCCCAGTGTATAACATCCGGCCCCTCACCCCCCAGTGTATAACATCCGGCCCCTCACCCCCAGTGTATAACATCCGGCCCCTCACCCCCAGTGTATAACATCCGGCCCCTCACCCCCCAGTGTATAACATCCGGCCCCTCACCCCCAGTGTATAACATCCGGCCCCTCACCCCCAGTGTATAACATCCGGCCCCTCACCCCCGGTGTATAACATCCGGCCCCTCACCCCCGGTGTATAACATCCGGCCCCTCACCCCCAGTGTATAACATCCGGCCCCTCACCCCCCAGTGTATAACATCCAGCCCCTCACCCCCAGTGTATAACATCCAGCCCCATCACCCCCAGTGTATAATATCCAGCCCCTCACCCCCAGTGTATAACATCCGGCCCCATCACCCCCAGTGTATAACATCCGCCCTCTCACCCCCAGTGTATAACATCCGGCCCCTCACCCCCCAGTGTATAACATCCAGCCCCTCACCTCCAGTGTATAACATCCGGCCCCTCACCCCCAGTGTATAACATCCAGCCCCTCACCCCCAGTGTATAACATCCGGTCCCTCACCCCCAGTGTATAACATCCGGCCCCTCACCCCCAGTGTATAACATCCGGCCCCTCACCCCCAGTGTATAACACCCAGCCCCTCACCCCCAGTGTATAACATCCAGCCCCCTGCCCCCCCAGTGTATAACATCCGGCCCCTTGCCTCCAGTGTATAACATCCAGCCCCTCACCCCCGGTGTATAACATCCGGCCCCTCACCCCCAGTGTATAACATCCAGCCCCTCACCCCCAGTGTATAACATTCGGCCCCTCACCCCCCAGTGTATAACATCCGGCCCCTCACCCCCAGTGTATAACATCCGGCCCCTCACCCCCAGTGTGTAACATCCAGCCCCTCACCCCCAGTGTATAACATCCAGCCCCTCACCCCCAGTGTATAACATCCGGCCCCTCACCCCCAGTGTATAACATCCAGCCCCTCACCCCAGTGTATAACATCCAGCCCCTCACCGCCCAGTGTATAACATCCGGCCCCTCACCCCCCAGTGTATAACATCCGGCCCCTCACCCCCAGTGTATAACATCCAGCCTCTCACTCCCCAGTGTATAACATCCGGCCCCTCACCCCCAGTGTATAACATCCGGCCCCTCACCCCCAGTGTATAACATCCGGCCCCTCACTCCCAGTGTATAACATCCGGCCCCTCACCCCCAGTGTATAACATCCGGCCCCTCACCTCCAGTGTATAACATCCGGCCCCTCACCCCCAGTGTATAACATCCAGCCCCTCACCCCCAGTGTATAACATCCGGCCCCTCACCCCCAGTGTATAACATCCAGCCCCTCACCCCCAGTGTATAACATCCGGCCCCTCACCCCCAGTGTATAACATCCGGCCCCTCACCCCCAGTGTATAACATCCAGCCCCCCGCCCCCCCAGTGTATAACATCCGGCCCCTTGCCTCCAGTGTATAACATCCAGCCCCTCACCCCCGGTGTATAACATCCGGCCCCTCACCCCCAGTGTATAACATCCAGCCCCTCACCCCCAGTGTATAACATCCGGCCCCTCACCCCCCAGTGTATAACATCCGGCCCCTCACCCCCAGTGTATAACATCCGGCCCCTCACCCCCAGTGTATAACATCCGGCCCCTCACCCCCAGTGTATAACATCCGGCCCCTCACCCCCAGTGTGTAACATCCAGCCCCTCACCCCCAGTGTATAACATCCGGCCCCTCACCCCCAGTGTATAACATCCGGCCCCTCACCCCCAGTGTGTAACATCCAGCCCCTCACCCCCAGTGTATAACATCCGGCTCCTCACCCCCAGTGTATAACATCCGGCCCCTCACCCCCAGTGTATAACATCCGGCCCCTCACCCCCAGTGTATAACATCCAGCCCCTCACCGCCCAGTGTATAACATCCGGCCCCTCACCCCCAGTGTATAACATCCAGCCCCTCACCCCCAGTGTATAACATCCAGCCCCTCACCCCCAGTGTATAACATCCAGCCCCACGCCCCCAGTGTATAACATCCAGCCCCTCGCCTCCAGTGTATAACATCCGGCCCCTCACCCCCAGTGTATAACATCCGGCCCCTCACCCCCAGTGTATAACATCCGGCCCCTCACCCCCCAGTGTATAACATCCGGCCCCTCACCCCCCAGTGTATAACATCCGGCCCCTCACCCCCAGTGTATAACATCCAGCCCCTCACCCCCAGTGTATAACATCCAGCCCCACGCCCCCAGTGTATAACATCCAGCCCCTCGCCTCCAGTGTATAACATCCAGCCCCTCACCCCCAGTGTATAACATCCGGCCCCTCACCCCCCAGTGTATAACATCCAGCCCCTCGCCCCCAGTGTATAACATCCGGCCCCTCACCCCCAGTGTATAACATCCAGCCCCTCACCCCCAGTGTATAACATCCGGCCCCTCACCCCCAGTGTATAACATCCAGCCCCTCGCCTCCAGTGTATAACATCCAGCCCCTCACCCCCAGTGTATAACATCCGGCCCCTCACCCCCAGTGTATAACATCCGGCCCCTCACCCCCAGTGTATAACATCCGGCCCCTCACCCCCAGTGTGTAACATCCAGCCCCTCACCCCCAGTGTATAACATCCGGCCCCTCACCCCCAGTGTATAACATCCGGCCCCTCACCCCCAGTGTGTAACATCCGGCCCCTCACCCCCAGTGTATAACATCCAGCCCCTCACCCCAGTGTATAACATCCAGCCCCTCACCCCCCAGTGTATAACATCCGGCCCCTCACCCCCCAGTGTATAACATCCGGCCCCTCACCCCCAGTGTATAACATCCGCCCCCTCACCCCCAGTGTAAAACATCTGGCCCCTCACCCCCAGTGTATAACATCCAGCCCCTCACCCCCAGGTGTAAAACATCTGGCCCCTCACCCCCAGTGTATAAAATCCGGCCCCTCATGCTGTCTGCTTCTACTAACATGTGACAGATCGGCAGGTGGTGCGGAGCTCACTGATACCAGCACGTCCTTACAGAGCGGGGGGCCGAGTGCTGAGGAGCAAAGGGCCAAAAGTCACCAACACTCCATAACTGCGGAGTCTAGAACTCAAACACTGCGCCTGGTGGGAACTTAATGGCCGATCAGCTGCAGCCGTACATCACCAAGCACAATGCCAAGCTGTACATCACCAAGCACAATGCCGAGTCATACATCACCAAGTACAATGCCAAGCTGTACATCACCAAGCACAATGCCGAGCTGTACATCACCAAGCACAATGCCGAGCCGTACATCACCAAGCACAATGCCAAGCCATACATCACCAAGCACAATGCTGAGCCGTACATCACCAAGCACAATGCTGAACTGTACATCACCAAGCACAATGCTGAGCCATACATCACCAAGCACAATGCCGAGCCATACATCACCAAGCACAATACCGAGCCGTACATCACCAAGCACAATGCTGAGCCGTAAATCACCAAGCACAAAGCTGAGCCATACATCAACAAGCACAATGCCGAGCCGTACATCACCAAGCACAATGCTGAGCCGTACATCACCAAGCACAATGTCGAGCCATACATCACCAAGCACAATGCTGAGCCGTACATCACCAAGCACAATGCCGAGCCATACATCACCAAGCACAATGTCGAGCCGTACATCACCAAGCACAATGCTGAGCCGTACATCACCAAGCACAATGCTGAGCCGTACATCTGCAAACACAATGCCGAGTCTTATATCACCAAGCATAATGCCGAGCCACACATCACCAAGCACAATGCCGAGCCGTACATCACCAAGCACAATGCCGAGCCGTACATCACCAAGCACAATGCTGAGCCGTACATCACCAAGCACAATGCCGGGCCGTACATCACCAAGCACAATGCTGAGCCACACGTCACCAAGCACAATGCAGAGCCGTACATCACCAAGCACAATGCTGAGCCACACGTCACCAAGCACAATGCTGAGCCGTACATCACCAAGCACAATGCCGAGCCATACATCACCAAGCACAATGCTGAGCCATACATCACCAAGCACAATGCCGAGCCGTACATCACCAAGCACAATGCTGAGCCACACGTCACCAAGCACAATGCAGAGCTGTACATCACCAAGCACAATGCTGAGCCACACGTCACCAAGCATAATGCTGAGCCGTACATCACCAAGCACAATGCCGAGCCATACATCACCAAGCACAATGCTGAGCCGTACATCACCAAGAACAATGCCGAGCTATATATCACCAAGCACAATGCCGAGCCATACATCATTAAGCACAATGCTGAGCCGTACATCACCAAGCACAGTGCTGAACTGCACAACACCAAGCACAATGCTGAGCCGTACATCACCAAGCACAAAGCTGTACATCACCAAAAACAATGCCGAGCCATACATCACCAAGCACAATGCCGAGCCGTACATCACCAAGCACAATGTCGAGCCGTACATCACCAAGCACAATGCTGAGCCGTACATCACCAAGCACAATGCTGAGCCGTACATCACCAAGCACAAAGCTGAGCCGTACATCACCAAGCACAATGCCGAGCCGTACATCACAAAGCACAATGCCAAGCCGCACATCACCAAGCACAATGCCGAGCCGTACATCACCAAGCACAATGCTGAGGCGTACATCACCAAGCACAATGCCGAGCCATACATCACAAAACACAATGCCGAGCCGTACATCACCAAGCACAATGCCGAGCCGTACATCACCAAGCACATTGCCGAGCCATATATCACCAAGCACAATGCCGAGTCTTATATCATCAAGCACAATGCTGAGCCGTACATCACCAAGCACAATGCCGAGCCGTACATCACCAAGCACAATGCCGAGCCATACATCACCAAGCACAATGCTGAGCCGTACATCACCAAGCACAATGCCGAGTCTTATAACATCAAGCACAATGCTGAGCCGTACATCACCAAGCACAATGCCGAGTCTTATATCATCAAGCACAATGCTGAGCCGTACATCACCAAGCACAATGCCGAGCCGTACATCACCAAGCACAATGCTGAGCCATACATCACCAAGCACAAAGCTGTACATCACCAAGAACAATGCCGAGCCATACATCTCCAAGCACAATGCCGAGCCGTACATCACCAAGCACAATGCTGAACTGCACAACACCAAGCACAATGCTGAGCCGTACATCACCAAGCACAATGCTGAGCCATACATCACCAAGCACAATGCCGAGCCGTACATCACCAAGCACAATGCCGAGCTGTACATCACCAAGCACAATGCCGAGCCGTACATCACCAAGCACAATGCAGAGCCGTACATCACCAAGCACAATGCAGAGCCGTACATCACCAAGCACAATGCCGAGCCGTACATCACCAAGCACAATGCCGAGGCGTACATCACCAAGCACAATGCCGAGCCGTATATCAGCAAGCACAATGCTGAGCCGTAGATCACCAAGCACAATGCTGAGCCGTACATCACCAAGCACAATGCCGAGGCGTACATCACAAAGCACAATGCCGAGCCGTACATCACCAAGCACAATGCCGAGCCATATATCACAAAGCACAATGCCGAGCCGTACATCACCAAGCACAATGCCGAGCCGTACATCACCAAGCACATTGCCGAGCCATATATCACCAGGCACAATGCCGAGTCTTATATCACCAAGCACAATGCCGAGGCGTACATCACCAAGCACAATGCCGAGCCGTACATCACCAAGCACAATGCCGAGCCATACATCACCAAGCACAATGCCGAGCCGTACATCGCCAAGCACAATGCCGAGCTGTACATCACCAAGCACAATGCCGAGCCGTACATCACCAAGCACATTGCCGAGCCGTACATCACCAAGCACAATGCACATGGACCGTTTAATAAATACATTGTGAGACCAGACTAAACTTTAGACTTGTGATGGGAACACCCGACTTGTGGTGCAATACAGAGAGAACACCAGGTAAAATGTTAAGAAAGACCCTGGCAATAGGGAGATTGGTCACCACTTCACACTCACCTGTGACAGATGCCTGGGATCCCTAACTTCCCTAGACAGGTCCTTCCTCCATGCGCCGTCACATGCCTTATCCCTCACTGACCCTGAATTTAACCATGCTAGTGAGCAGGTCAGCGAAACACTAGTCCCACTACTACAAAAAAACAACATGAGGAAGGTAAGGCAAACGGGTATGTGGGGGACATAACAAAAAAGCACTCCTTGGTTTCTTCAGTAGTAAACTTCCCAGCTACAACTGAAACAGCACCACAGCTATGCAGTGACAAGTGGCTTCAACATGGACAGGATAGAGAATCTATCACCGGCATGGAGTAAAGCCAGAAGTGGGTATATATAGCGGAAGGGTGTGATGACAAAATGCTGCAGCTGTGATAAAGGCTAATCTCATCCAGCAGTGAAAACGTCCTTAACTCTTTCAGCATCAACAGAAAGTAAATCCACTCCAATATAAGATGTAACCTACAGACGTGACACACTCATGACACTTGTGCAGGATAAAGAGCTGCCCACTTGTCTCCGAGTTCCCTTTAATTGCCCTGTAAATTCCCTTTAATTGCCATGGATCTTATGGCCATCAAGAAGGTAATGGCTTTTCATGATTTGATTTTGCAGGAGCTAAGTGATTTCTGCTGGGTTTATTTCTCCTCCATTGAGCTCTATGGGAGGGACGTAGGATGACTAAGTGCCGCATTAGACTTACTGAATGACGTCCTCAGGTAACTCTACCCCAGAAACCTACAGCTACCACTTTCTGCACCTCGATTGTGCGGGCACGATCATGATAGACCTCCGACCTCCTGCCAGAAATCCCCTCTGCAAATACTCTGCCCATATTCAAAAACTCTGCCCAACCTCAATAACTCTGCCCATCTTCAATAACTCTGCACATCCTCAATAACTCTGCACATCCTCAATAACTCTGCCCATATTTAATAACTCTGCACATCCTCAATAACTCTGCCCATATTTAATAACTCTGTCCATCTTCAATAACTCTGTCTATATTCAATAACTCTGCCCATCTTCAATAACTCTGTCTGTATTCAATAACTCTGCCCATCTTCAATAACTCTGTCCATCCTCAATAACTCTGCCCATCTTCAATAACTCTGTCCATTTTCAATAACTCTGCCCATCTTCATAACTCTTCCCACCATCAATAACTCTGTCCATCCTCAATAACTCTGTCCATCCTCAATAACTCTGCCCATTCTCAATAACTCTGCCCATCTACAATAACTCTGTCTATCCTCAATAACTCTGTCCATCCTCAATAACTGTGCCTGTCCTCAATAACTCTGCCCATCTTCAATAACTCTGCCCATCTACAATAACTTTGCCCATTCTAAATAACTTTGCCCATCTTCAATAACTCTGCCCATCTGCAATAACTCTGTCTATCCTCAATAACTCTGTCCATTCTGAATAACTCTGTCCATCCTCAATAACTCTGCCCATCCTCAATAACTCTGCCCATCCTCAATAACTCTGCCCATCCTCAATAACTCTGTCTATCCTCAATAACTCTGTCCATTCTGAATAACTCTGTCCATCCTCAATAACTCTGCCCATCCTCAGTAACTCTGACAATCTTCAATAACTCTGCATATCCTCAATAACTGTCCATCCTCAATAACTCTGCTCATCTGCAATAACTCTACCCATCTTCAATTACTCTGCCCATAATTAATAATTCTGTCCATCTTCAATAATTCTGTCCATCCTTAATAACTCTGTCCTTCCTCAATAACTCTGCCCATCCTCAATAACTCGCCCATTCTCAATAACTCTGCACATCTTCAATAACTCTGTCCATCCTCAATAACTCTACCCATCCTCAATAACTCTGCCCATATTAAATAACTCTGCCCATCCTCAATAACACTGTCCATCCTCAATAACACTGTCCATCCTCAATAACTCTGCCCATCCTCAATAACTCTGCCCATCCTCAATAACTCTGTCTATCCTCAATAACTCTGTCCATTCTGAATAACTCTGTCCATCCTCAATAACTCTGCCCATCCTCAGTAACTCTGACAATCTTCAATAACTCTGTCCATCCTCAATAGCTCTGCTTGCTGTCAGTGAATTAAAACATTAATTTACATCATAAAAATCTGTTCTGACCGAATCATTTGTTACAAGTGTGTCACTTTCTCTTCATTTTTGGGACAGTCGGTATATAGGGGGCTGCTGGTTGAGTCAATAGACTCTGCCTTGTGATAGATTCTCACCCAGGCGCCCTTTCTCCCTGTAATCAGGGGTGATCCCTGCCGCCCTCCCGCCATAAACCTCTTTTGTAAATCCAATGAGTTCCTTTTGAAGTTTATTTCTCCTTCCCCATTGATGCTTTGTCTTCCTTTCTTTATCCTTTTCTTGTACTGTGGGGTCCCTTATCATGCCATCCCCCCCCTGATGTCCCTCCACCTACATAACAATGTCCTTCTGGGTGTTCTTTTAAATATTCTTGTAAGGCTCCTGTCATTAGTTCATGTGGGAAAAAGAAGAATTCCCAAGAAGGTACAGATACAGTACAGATTCAGCTTGCAGTGAGCTCCCCCTGGTGGTGGCACTCAGCATTTAAACTCCACGCGTTGCATTGTATCAGCCGTCAGGTTCACTTTAAAAGCTCTGTACTCTAAGCTAATTTGATCTAATTTGATAATCAGACAATCTGCATATAACTATATTCTTAACTTATGTTCTTACACCCAAAGAATCCCTCAAAAGTGCTCACCACTAGGTGTCTCCCTCCTGTGTCAGGTTCTGTCCAACAGAGACAGAGACTTATTATAGGAAGTAGGGGCCAGGTATACAGTATGTTTCTCTATGAGAAGTAGGGGTGGGTCTATATCTGTTTGTCTATGTCTGTCTACGGGAAGAGGGGGCGGGTGTCATGTGTGACAGACAGTCATGTGGTTTCTGGCCATAGAAGGTCACAGAATTTGGCTGAGCAGAATGCTCCCTGACTTTCCATTGTTCCTGCTGTCAGTAGGCATTGGTATACGTAGCTTTACTGCTGAATTTTCATCTCTTCCCCTTTAGGACCCTTCGGAGCTCTCCTTCCATCCAGCTGCTTATTACCAGTATTCTCCATGTGCTTAAATACTCCCATCTTGCTGGACTTGGGAAGGCGCCAAGCCTTGATATTATTCAGTTCATTCAAGCTCTGGTTACAAGCAGGTGGCTTGTACTGCTTTGTGGGATCATAAGTAGTTCACGCATTTCCCCCCTGTGTGTCCTCCTTGTGTTGTCTATAGTGATTAGTGGGGTTGACGAAGAGCTCATCCCACCTGTTCCCTATTTAGGGCCGTCACAAACATCCAGGGTGTAGGGGGGGGGGGGGTCATGCAGACATCCCACCACTGTTCATCAATCTGTGACAAAACCACATCTCGCAGTCCCACCCTGACATCTCTAATACATGGGAGCCACGCGATACGACCTCGTCACTTCTGTCAACATGACGTTTCGCACCCCCATGGGGTACGTAAGGTCAGCTTGGTGCCATGTTACACTGACACCAAGACTGATTCCATGGTGATGTACGGGAGAAAGGGATACATAAAAAATACAGATATAAATTACAGTAGACAAACTAACAATGACAGATGGGTACCAAGGAGAGAGGGCCCAGGCTTTGTGGGCTTACATTCTACAAGATAATTGGAAAGAGACAGTAGGTTGAGGGTTTGCAGTAGCTCCGGTGGTAGTGAGGCAGTGTCTCCAGTGGTGCTGAGGCGGTGGCTCTGGTGGTGGTGAGACGGCGGCTCTAGTGATGGTGAGGCGGCGGCTCCGGTGCAGGTGAGGCAGCGGCTCTGGTGATACAGCAGCTCTAGTGATGGTGAGGTGGCAGCTCTGGTGATGGTGAGGTGGCAGCTCCGGTGGTGGTGAGGTGATGACTCCAGTGGTGGTGAGGCACCGACTCCATTGGTGGTCGTGAGGCGGCAGCTCTGGATGTGGTGAGGCAATGGCTTTGGTGGTGTTGAGGTGGCAGCAAGGTCATTACAGGCAGTAGCTTTCTCGAATAGTTGGGTTTTGAAGTCAACATGAATGTTCCGAAAGTGCCCGATAATCGGACGTGTTGGAGCACAGAATTCCAGAGGATGGGGAACACCTTGGAGAAGTCTTGGAAGCAGTTGGATAAGAAATGGATAAGTGTAGAGGAGAGAAGGATGTCTTGGCAGGACTGGAGATTGGGAGTATATCGGGAGATTAGTTTGGAGATATATGGAGACCGATTATGGATGGCTTTGTAGGTCAGTGTTAGTAGCTTGAATCGGATGCACTGGGGAATTGGGAACCAATGAAGGGATTTGCAGAGGAGAGAAGAGGAGTAGCGAGGCGAGAGGTGGATTAGTCAGGCAGCAGAATTATGGATGGAGTGGAGAGATGCAAGAGTGTAGCAGGAAGGTCACATAAGAGGATGTTGCAGTAGTCAAGGAGGGAGATGATGAGGGCATGTACCAGCATATTAATAGAATCAGGTTGAGAAAAGGACCAATTCTGGAAATATTTTTGAGTTAGAGGCAGCAGGAGGTGGTGAGGGATTGGATGTGGTGGTTGAAGGACAACGCAGGGTCGAGGGCACTCCGAGGCAGTGGACGTCCGGTACAGGGGAGAGCGTGGTGTTATTTATTGTAATAGATAGATCAGGTAGGGAAGATAAGTAAGATGGAGTTCCGATTTGTCCACATTGAGCTTTAGGAAGCGAGAGGAGAAGAAGGAGGATATGGTGATGGAGTCTCTGGGTTTCGGGACAGCAGAGAAGGGACGTCTTGGCCAAAGAGGTAGATCTGAGAGTCATGTAGGTGGTACTGAAAGGCATGGGACTTTATGAGTTGTCCGGGGCCGAAGATGTAGATGAAGAAGAGTAAGAGCCTTGAGGGACACCAACAGAGAGAGGGATGAGAAGATCGTGAGGGAGTGGGAGACACTAAAAGTGTGGTTGGAAAGGACGTGCTTCTCGAGGAGTTTGGAGGTGAACCGGTGCAGTCATATGGGTCGATAGCTGGATGTAGAGGTCGGGTCGAGGGAGGGTTTCTTCAGGATGGATGAGATTGTGGCAGGTTTGAAAGCAAAAGGAAAGATTCCAGAAGGTAACAAAAGGTTGAAAAGATGGGTTAAGCGGGCTTTACACGCTGCGACATCGCTAATGTGGAGTCGTTGGGGTCACGGAATTCGTGACGCACATCCGGCCGCATTAGCGATGCCGTTGCGTGTGACACCGATAAGCGATTTTGCATCGTTGCAAAAACGTGCAAAATCGCTAATCGGCGACATGGGGGTCCATTCTCAAATCTCGTTACTGCAGCAGTAATGAGGTTGTTCCTCGTTCCTGCGGCAGCACACATCGCTGCGTGTGACGCCGCAGGAACGAGGAAGCTCCCCTTACCTGCCTCCCGGCCGCTATGAGGAAGGAAGGAGGTGGGCGGGATGTTACGTCCCGCTCATCTCCGTCCCTCCGCTTCTATTGGGCGGCGGTTCAGTGACGTTGCTGTGACGCCGCACGGACCGCCCACTTAGAAAGGAGGCGGTTCGCCGGTCACAGCGACGTTGCCGGACAGGTATGTATGTGTGATGGCTGTTGTGCGGCACGGGCAGCAATTTGCCTGTGTCGCGCAACAGATGGGGGCGGGTACCCACACTAGCGATATCGGGACCGATATCGCAGTGTGTAAAGTAGCCTTTAGGGCTGGGAAAAGAATGGTGGTGAGGTCGGGGAGGAGGTGGGACGAGGTGGGGTCAAGTTCACAAATGGAGAGGAGTAAGCTCTTCTTTCATACAACCTATCATGTTTGTTGGTAATCAACTCTGAATGTACTTAACAAAATGACATCCTTAAAATAAAAAAAAGATAAAAATGACACCAGCGTAAAGAAATGAGGTGACAGTTTCTTTTATTCTATGGTGTAATGCCTCCATCGTCCACTAGATGGCGGCACTGCGTCTGCTGTAGATGAAAGGATGCCGGATATTCTGAGATTTACACTAAAATACATAGAAAATAAATGTCTCCAAAAACTGAAAATGAATAATATATATTGACTTGTGCAATCTGCAACCTATGGAAGTTATAAAAAGAAATGGAAGAATTAATGATTATTTTTTTACTATCTCATGCTCCAGCGGTGGGAGTGGGCGGCCATCTTTCTGGCCATGTCAGCAGTGTTCAGTGTTGGTGACAGCTGTCACTGTGCCCGCAGCTATTCAATAATGTGGGAGACGTGATCTCTAAAGGGGCATCTGGAGTCCTTGGAGCTGTAGAGCCTAGGCTTAATACAAGGCTTTACACTTTCTGCTTTCTGTTCTATACAGATGACTTTTCAGCAGTCCATTATCACTACAGACAAGATTACAATGAAACGTCACACCTACATGCAGGGACGTACCAATTGTGGTCGCAGAGGTCTCGATCGGGGGTACAGGGGTCCACCATCCCCAATGTATACTTCGGCTGGAAGTGACATCCAGCTGGAATGTATTGCTGCACAGAGACCTGTCAGGTTCCTGCGCTGCAACACAAGCTGCCAGCTGACGCCGGTAGTACCATGACTAGGGGCGGCGCATGACAGTTACATCATGGTCGCTATCACCTTGCCTACAGAGGAACACCGCATGGCATGGGAGTGGAGGGAGGTGAGTAGAGGTTTGTTTTTATGCATTAGATACAGACCGGGGACTATATATACCAGGAAGGGGCCCAGGATAAGGAGATATATACCAACATGGGCTCAGGATGAGAGCATATAAACCAGGATGGGGACATATATACCAGGATGTGACATATACTGGGTGGTGGACATTTATACCAGGATGGGGCCTAGAATGAGGATATATATACCAGGTTTGGCCCAGAATAAGGACATATATACAAGGATGGGGGGGACATATAAATCAGGAAGTGGACCAGAAGCAGGACATATATACCAGGATTGGTCCAGGATGAAGACATATATACCAGGATGGATCCTAATATGAGGATCCTAATATGAGACATGTATACCAGGATGGGCCCAGGAATGGGCGATATATATACCAGAATGGGGACATATATACTAGTTTGGGCCCATAATGAGGACATAAAAGAATGGGGTCCAGGATGAGGATATATATATACTAGGATGAGAACATATATACCAGGATGAACCCAGGATGGAATCATATATACCAGGATGGGAACATATATACCTGTATGGGGGCCTTATATGCCAGAATGGAGACATATATAGCAGGATAGACCCAGGATGAGGACATACATACAAGGATGGGGGACATATAATAATAATTAATTATTAATTATACATACAAGGATGGGGGACATACATACCAGGATGGGGGACATATATATCAGAATGGGGCCCAGGATGAGGGCATATATACCAGGATGGATACATATATGCCAGGATTGCAATATATATACCAGGATGGCCACAGGATGAGGTCATATATACCAGGATGGGGACTTATATACTAGGATGGGGACATATATTCCAGGATGGGCACAGGATGGGGACATATATACCAGAATGTAGAACATATATACCAGAATGGGGCCCAGGATGAGGACATACAGTATATTCCAAGATGGAAACATATATATCAGGATGGGGGTCATATATGCCAGGATAGGCCCAGGATAGGGACATATATACCAGAATGTAGAACATATATACCAGAATGGGGCCCAGGATGAGGACATACAGTATATACCAGGATGGAAACATATATATCAGGATGGGGGTCATATATACCAGGAGAGGCCCAGGATGGGGACATATATACCATAATGTAGAACATATATACCAGAATGGGGCCCAGGATGAGGACATACAGTATATACCAGGATGGAAACATATTTGCCAGGATGGGGACATATATACCACCAGGATGGGGACATATATACCAGGATGGGCCCAGGATAGGAACATATACACGAAGATGAGGAATATATATAGCAGGAAGGGGGACATATATACCAGGATGCTGACCAGAATGAGGACATATATTTGCCAGGATGATCCCAACATGAGGACATGCATACTAGGATGGGGAATAAATACATAGATTCAGCCCAATGTTGGAGGAGAGGGAATGGTGAGCAACCTGTGTCTAAATAGTTATCTGAAAATTATGCAGTCTCCCAATACTCAAATGGCAGTATAGTCTATGGCTAGAAGCTTAACTACAAAACGTATTCGCACAGAATAGCCATTTGGGATAAAATACATAGTCTTTAATAGAGATACATTAAAAAGATGGTAGGGTTTTTGAAAAACAAAAGACATGTACACAAGAGGGCAGCACATAACAGGAGGAGATGCCCACAGGTTAGTTCCACCACCTATATACATGTATGTTTATACTGTGTTCAGCGTTTAGCATTGCACCCCTGTTATGGATATATTCCATGTCTGCTGACTTATTTATAAGGCAGATTCTCTCATATTGGACACAACCTCTCTCTACCCATCTCCTCCTGTTATGTGCTGCCCTCTTGTGTACATGTCTTTTGTTTTTCAAAAACCCTACCATGTTTTTAATGTATTTCTATTAATGACTTTAATGGGTATTTTGTGCGAATAAGGTTTGTATACCAGGATGGGGGGACATATATACCAAGATGGTGGACACGTATACTAGGATAGGGGACATATATACCAGAATAGGGGACATATATACCAGGATGGGGGACATATATACCAGGATGGAGGACATATATACCAGGATAGGGAACATATATACCAGGATGGGGGGACATATACATATACTAGGATGGGGGACATATATACCAGGATAGGGGACATATATACCAGGATGGTGGACATATATACCAGGATGGGGGACATATATACCAGGATGGAGGACATATATACCAGGATGGGGGACATATATACCAGGATAGGGGACATATATACCAGGATGGGGGACATATATACCAGGATAGGGGACATATATACCAGGATGGTGGACATATATACCAGAATGGTAGACATATATACCAGGACGGGGGACATATATACCAGGACGGGGGACATATATACCAGGACGGGGGACATATATACCAGGACGGGGGACATATATACCAGGATGAGGGACATATATACAAGGATGGGGGACATATATACCAGGATGGGGGACATATATACCAGGATGGGGGACATATATACCAGGATGGGGGACATATATACCAGGATGGGGGACATATATACCAGGATAGGGGACATATATACCAGGATAGGGGACATATATACCAGGATAGGGGACATATATACCAGGATAGGGGACATATATACCAGGATGGTGGACATATATACCAGGATGAGGGACATATATACCAGGATGGGGGACATATATACCAGGATGAGGGACATGAATACAAGGATGGTGGTCATATATGCAAGGATGGTGGTCATATATGCAAGGATGGTGGACATATATACCAGGATAGGGGAGACACATACCAGGAGGGGGACAAATATACCAGGATGGAGGACATTTTTACCAGGAAGTGGCCCACAATGGGGACCATTAGTACAGGGAGGGGGACATTATTACATAATGAAGGGGGGGACACAACTCATGTCTTTATAGGATTTAGAATGCTACAATGGCCCAAATATCTGACCAACATGTAGGGGGCAAGGCCCAAACTTTGCACCAGGGTCCATCGGACTCTAGTTATGCCACTATGTATGTATACCGTAGATAACACAGAATCCACCAGTCATAATGGGTGATATCACTGATCACCTCCTCCCCATCCTGTACAATGACTGATAACACCTCTATAGGCAGTTGCTAACACAGGCTTCATCATTCACAATAGATGTCACAGCTCACCTCCTCCTATACAATTATTATAACACCTCTATATACAGTAGATAACTCACGATCCACCATTCACAATAGATGTCACAGCTCACCTCCGCCTATACAATAACTGATAACACCTCTATATACAGTAGATAACACAGGATCCACCATTCACAATAGGTGATGTCACAGCGCACCTCCTCCTCCTGTACAATGACTGATAATACAGTAGATAACACAGGCTTCATCATTCACAATAGATGTCACAGCTCACCTCCTCCTCCTGTACAATGACTGATAAGACCTTTATATACCGTAGATAGCACAGGATCCACCATTCATAATAGGTGATGTCACAGCTCACCTCCTCCCCATCTTGTGCAATGACTGATAACACCTCCATATACAGTAGATAACTCAAGATACACCATTCACAATAGATGTCACAGTTCACCTCCTCCTATACAATAATTGATAACATCTCTATATACAGTAAATAACTCAGGATCTACCATTCACAATAGATGTCACAGCTCACCTCCTCTTCCTCCTGTACAATGACTGATAACACCTCTATATACAGTAGATAACTCAGGATCCACAATTCACAATAATGATGTCACAGCTCACCTCCTCCTACTGTAGAATGACTGATAACACCTCTATATACAGTTGATAACACAGGATCCACCATTCACAATAGATGTCACAGCTCACCTCCTCTCCTTCCTGTGCAATAACTGATAACACCTCTATATGCAGTAGATAACACAGGATCCACCATTCACAATAGATGTCACAGTTCACCTCCTCCTATACAATAATTGATAACATCTCTATATACAGTAAATAACTCAGGATCTACCATTCACAATAGATGTCACAGCTCACCTCCTCTTCCTTCTGTACAATTACAATGACTGATAACACCTCTATATACAGTAGATAACACAGGATCCTCCATTCACAATAGGTGATATCACAGCTCACCTCCTCCCCATCCAGTACAATGACTGATAACACCTCTATATACAGTTGATAACACAGGATCCACCATTCACAATAGATGTCACAGCTCACCTCCTCTCCTTCCTGTGCAATAACTGATAACACCTCTATATGCAGTAGATAACACAGGATCCACCATTCACAATAAGTGATGTCACATCTCACCTCCTCCTTCTGTACAATGACTGATAACACCTCTATATACAGCATATAACACAGGATCCTCCATTCACAATAGATGTCACAGCTCACCTCCTCCTCCTGTACAATGAGTGATAACACCTATATACACAGCTGATAACACAGGATCCAGCATTCACAATAGGTGATGTCACAGCTCACCTCCTCCCCATCTTGTACAATGACTGATGCAAAAAAACAACAACCCCAAAACATATGAATGTAGTCAGTGCAGTTGTAACTTCCTCTCCCCCAACTCTCACATAAGCACTTTGCTCAGTAGATGGCGGCAGAGAGCACAGGAGAAGCCCCTGTCAGGTAAAAACGTGACTCTGCGGAGTTCTGGAGGAAGAATGAACACTTTGAACAGTTCTCAGGCCTGAAATGATTCTATTCCGGGAGAGAAGAGGTTAAAGAACTCCTGAACGCTACAAAGTATCCACCTCTCCCACGCCCATTGGCTAAATGTTCAGTTGCTGGTTACTGATTGGCTGAGATCGCCACGCCCCTCAGCGTGTAACGGGTCCCTCACCGTCGGCCGCGCCACGCCCACACCTTCCAGTTTGATGGCAACACGCTGCCAGACGTCACCTCTGCCCCTCGCCATTGGCTACCGCGACAGCCAATGAGTCGCCGCTAAGGTGACATCAGCTTAGCAACCATCCCCCGGCACGCGCCGACAGGAGGGGGGCGTGGCCGAGCCCGGGCGGTGAGTTCGGTGGCGTCTCCGCCTTTCTGGCCGTGACGTCATCTCCAAAGCGGGTCGCTGATTGGTCAAGCCTGACGGGCTCTTGCTGTTGCTGTGTGGGAAGAGACGGCTTGGAGCTGCCGGTTTCTGATGAGGAGCCGGGAGAGGGGAAAGAGGGGTGAGTCACTTTAAACCCGCTCTCGGCACCTGCTCCGGTTCTTTCTGTCATAGCTGGACTGCACTTCCAAACTCCGATGTTACTCATGGCCATTTCTCCAGGATCGAGAGGGATTTCTGCAGCTCTTCAATCCAAGCTACTTCACGCTGTACTTGCTGGTAGTTGTAGTTCTCTAACGCGTAGTTTATGCTTCCTGTCTAGGCGAGCCTTTTCCATGTCGAACTACAACTCCCGGCAGGCCCTGTGGCAGACTCGGCTCTTGATAAACAAGGCACTTCATCTGGCGTTGTGGTTGGAGGGATTTGGACACGCCCTGCCTTTTTTCCTATTGGCTACTGTACCAGCCTGTCATCTGCTTATTAGCCTGTCACCGCCTACTTTTCACCGTTAACCACCAGTGATTGGCTACTGTATGTGTCGCTCAAGCTTTTTTGATATTTTTCCGCCCTCTTGTCACTTCACTCCGCCTCCTCTAGCCTCCCATTGGCTGTGGACTCTGTCACTGGGCTAGTTGTGGGCTGTGATTGGTTGCCTTCTCCAGCTGTTCCTGCTTCATTCACCATTTTGTCTCCTGGAGTAAGGGGGCCAGGCGGCAGTGTGTGGATGTCCGTGAGTGAGGGCCAGGTGAGTGTCCGCGGTCCCCTCCGGTCACCCCGCGCTTCTCCTCCCTGGACGTGTGCTCAGAAGCCCCGCACGCCGTGCCCTCCCTGTGTCCGCTCACCGCTTCAGCCTCCCATTGTGTTGTGCAATGTCCCGGCTGCAGCTCCTGTGTGTGCTCCTGTGTCCTCCGCTCTCCTGCCTGCCGCCCCTGTGTCCCTGCACTGGTGATGGGGCAGGATTGCTGTCCTGGGACTTGTAGTTCTCCCCCCATCATGGCTGTACATGACAGATCCTAAATATGTGCATTATGTACAGCAGATCACGACTATTACATATACTCAGCACTGTACACACACGTCTGCATGGGGAATACCGCCATATACGCATCACATACTGCCATATACCCACTGATCACGTCACCACCAGGACATACAATGTATCTGTGCAGTGAATACCGCCATATACTCACAGATCACATCACCACCAGGACATACAATGAATACCGCCATATACTCACAGATCACATCACCACCAGGACCTACAATGAATACCGCCATATACTCACAGATCACATCACCACCAGGACCTACAATATATCTGTACAGTGAATACCGCCATATACCCACTGATCACATCACCACCAGCACATACAATGTATTTATACAATGAATACCGCCATATACTCACAGACCACATCACCACCAGGACATACAATGTATCTGCATAGTGAATACCGCATATACGCACTGATCACATCACCACCAGGACATACAATGTATCTGCATAATGAATACCGCCATATACCCACTAATAACATCACCACCAGGACATACAATTTATCTATGCAATAAATACCGCCATATACCCACTGATCACATCACCACCAGGACATACAATGTATCTGTGCAGTAAATACCGCCATATACCCACTTACTACATCACCACCAGGACATATAATGTATCTTTACAGTAATACCGCCATATACCTACTGATCACATCACCACCAAAACATATAATGTATCTTTACAGTAATACCGCCATATACCCACTGACCACATCACCACCAGGACATACAATATATCTGTGCAGTTAATACCGCCATATACTCACTGATCACATCACCAGCAGGACATACAATGAATAACGCCATATACTCACTGACCACATCACCACCAGGACATGCAATGTATCTGCATAGTGAATACCGCCATATACCCACTGATCACATCACCACCAGGACATACAATGTATCTGTACAGAGCAAATACCACTATATACTCACTAATCACATCACCACTAGGACATACAATGTATCTGTACAGTGAATACCGCCATATACCCACTGATCACATCACCACCAGGATATACAATGAATCTGTAGCGCAAATACCGCCATATACCCACTGATCATAGCACCACAAGGTCATACAATGTATCTGCAGAATGAATACCGCCATATACTCACTGACCACCTCACCACCAGGACATACAATGTATTTGTATAGTGAATACCGCCATATACTCACTGATCACATCACGACCAGGACATACAATGTATCTATGCAGTGAATACTGCCATATACTCACTAATCACATCACCACTAGGACATACAATGTATCTGCATAGTGAATACCGCCATATACCCACTTACTACATCACCACCAGGACATGCAATATATCTGTGCAGTTAATACCGCCATATACCCACTGATCACATCACCAGCTGGACATACAATGAATACCGCCATATACTCACTGATCACATCATCACCAGGACATACAATGTATCTGTACAGCGAATACCGCCATATACCCACTGACAACATCACCACCTGGACATACAATGTATCTGCATAGTGAATACCGCCATATACCCACTGATCACATCACCACTAGAACATACAATGTATCTGTAGCGCAAATACCGCCATATACCCACTGATCACATCACTAGCAGGACATACAAGGAATACCGCCATATACTCACTGATCATATCACCAGCAGGACATACAATGTATCTGAATAGTAAATACCGCCATATATTCACTGATCACATCACTAGCAGGACATACAAGGAATACCGCCATATACTCACTGATCATATCACCAGCAGGACATACAATGTATCTGAATAGTAAATACCGCCATATATTCACTGATCACATCACTAGCAGGACATACAATGTATCTGAATAGTAAATACCGCCATATATTCACTGATCACATCACTAGCAGGACATACAAGGAATACCGCCATATACTCACTGATCATATCACCAGCAGGACATACAATGTATCTGAATAGTAAATACCGCCATATACTCACTGATCATATCACCAGCAGGACATACAATGTATCTGAATAGTAAATACCGCCATATATTCACTGATCACATCACCACCAGGACATACAACGTATCTACGCAGTGAATACCGCCATATACTCACTGATGACATCACCAGCAGGACATACCATATATCTGTGCAGTGAACGTTATATACCGTATACTCGACGTATTCTCTATGTATCGTCTCCTACATAAACCTCACCAGACAGGCACATTATATCCATATGTGTGGGCGGTATTATGCACAGTAGACTTAGCACTTACTGCATACACCGTATATTTTGTGATCTACGCTCCCCTGATGTCTGTATTCCATAGTGTACCGCACAGTGTACATGCTATATACTGCACATATGGCGGGTGTATTACATATGACGTATGGTAGAAAATGCTGAACATTATATATTATATACCGCTGCTGTATTCTCCATCCATACGTGTATTGGGTGTGACACAGTGTACGGCACATTACATACTACACATATGGCGGGTTTATTTTACATGACCCGCTCTGTATTCTGCACCATCATGGCTGACGTCTCCCCGTGGTGGGTGATGACTTCCTGTACAGATGATAGAATGAAGGGGGGGGTCGGAAGTGAGGATGCCCATCAGGGTGGAGGAAAAGTTGGGTGATTGAGGACGTCATTGCCCCATTTCTGTTACTATACCGGAGTGTGTGACCCAGGACCGCGGCCGTGCCATGTGGCAAGGAATGTGGGTGTTGTCCACTCGGCCGCCTCACATTCTCCGAGTTATTATTACCCAACTGCAAGGAGGATAAATAAACCCGCACAGCGCCGAGTACACACCACACACACACACACGGCCTTTGTCTCATCCAGGAAGACAGAAGTGCTGCAGGACGCCAAGGGTTAAGTTCTGAATTCCGACACCGGCTCTCGGGGTGATTGCACCATCCTCCAGAGATGTAGTGCGTATACGGTATACAGCGCGCCCTGCACTGTGTATAAGGATGTAGCAGAGGCGACTTTGTCCGTTCGCCACTTGGCGCAACTGGGACTGTAAACGCTGCACACATTTAAAGGGACCAGTTGGCTCTGCTTGTAGGGAATGATCATGTAGGCAGAGGATGTGGTGAGCAGCAGTATAGCGGTGGGCTAAGGTTAGAGGGATGCGTGGTGTAGCAGAGCAAGTGTTAGGTGGGTGCGCCTGTCACTAAGAGTGTGCAAGGTAGATGTGAGCAGGAGGGCGGTAGTAATTGGATCACTAGTGGATATGAAAGTGAGGGCCGTAGTAATGGGATCACTAGTGCATGTGGCATGAGGGCGGTAGTAATAGATGTGAGCGTGAGGGCGGTTGTAATGGGATCACTAGTTGATCTGAACGTGAGGGCGGTAGTAATGGGATCAACAGTAGATGTGAGAATGTGGGCGGTAGTAATGGGATCACTAGTGGATATGAACGTGAAGGCGGTAGTAGTGGGATCGCTAGTGGATGTAGCATGAGGGCGGTAGTAATAGATGTGAACGTGAGGGCGGTAGTAATGGGATCACTAGTAGATGTGAACGTGAGGGCGGTAGAAATGGGATCACTAGTAGATGTGAGCGTGAGGGCGGTAGTAATGGGATCACTAGTACATATGAATGTGAGGGCGGTAGTAATGGGATCACTAGTAGATGTGAGGGCGGTAGAAATGGGATCACTAGTAGATGTGAGCGTGAGGGCGGTAGTAATGGGATCACTAGTAGATGTGAGTATGAGGGCGGCAGTAATAGGATCACTAGTGGATGTGGCATGAGGGCGGTAGTAATGGGATCACTAGTACATGTGAACGTGAGGGCGGTAGTAATGGGATCACTAGTGGATGTGAGCATGTGGGCGTTAGTAATGGGATTACTAGTGGATGTGAACGTGAGGGCGGTAGTAATGGGATCACTAGTGGATGTGGCATGAGGGTGGTAGTAATGGGATCACTAGTAGATGTGAACGTGAGGGCGGTAGTAATGGAATCACTAGTAGATGTGAGCAAAAGGGCGGTAGTAATGGGATCACTAATATATGTGGACGTGAGGGTGTTAGTAATGGGATCACTAGTAAATGTACACATAAGGGCGGTAGTAATAGATGTCAGCATGACGGCGGTAATAATGGGATCACTAGTAGATGGGAACATGAGGGCGGTAGTAATAGATGTCAGCATGAGGGCGGTAGTAATGGGGTCACTAGTAGATGTGAGGGTGCTAGTAATGGGGTCACTAGTAGATGTGAGGGCGGTAGTAATGGGGTCACTAGTAGATGTGAGGGCGGTAGTAATGGGGTCACTAGTAGATGTGAGGGCGGTAGTAATGGGGTCACTAGTAGATGTGAGGGCGGTAGTAATGGGGTCACTAGTAGATGTGAGGGCGGTAGTAATGGGGTCACTAGTAGATGTGAGGGCGGTAGTAATGGGGTCACTAGTACATGTGAGGGCGGTAGTAATGGGGTCACTAGTACATGTGAGGGCGGTAGTAATGGGGTCACTAGTACATGTGAGGGCGGTAGTAATGGGGTCACTAGTACATGTGAGGGCGGTAGTAATGGGGTCACTAGTACATGTGAGGGCGGTAGTAATGGGGTCACTAGTACATGTGAGGGCGGTAGTAATGGGGTCACTAGTACATGTGAACGTGAGGGCGGTAGTAATGGGATCACTAGTGGATGTGAGCATGTGGGCGTTAGTAATGGGATTACTAGTGGATGTGAACGTGAGGGCGGTAGTAATGGGATCACTAGTGGATGTGAGCATGTGGGCGTTAGTAATGGGATTACTAGTGGATGTGAACGTGAGGGCGGTAGTAATGGGATCACTAGTGGATGTGGCATGAGGGTGGTAGTAATGGGATCACTAGTAGATGTGAACGTGAGGGCGGTAGTAATGGAATCACTAGTAGATGTGAGCAAAAGGGCGGTAGTAATGGGATCACTAATATATGTGGACGTGAGGGTGTTAGTAATGGGATCACTAGTAAATGTACACATAAGGGCGGTAGTAATAGATGTCAGCATGACGGCGGTAATAATGGGATCACTAGTAGATGGGAACATGAGGGCGGTAGTAATAGATGTCAGCATGAGGGCGGTAGTAATGGGGTCACTAGTAGATGTGAGGGTGCTAGTAATGGGGTCACTAGTAGATGTGAGGGCGGTAGTAATGGGGTCACTAGTAGATGTGAGGGCGGTAGTAATGGGGTCACTAGTAGATGTGAGGGCGGTAGTAATGGGGTCACTAGTAGATGTGAGGGCGGTAGTAATGGGGTCACTAGTAGATGTGAGGGCGGTAGTAATGGGGTCACTAGTAGATGTGAGGGCGGTAGTAATGGGGTCACTAGTAGATGTGAGGGCGGTAGTAATGGGGTCACTAGTAGATGTGAGGGCGGTAGTAATGGGGTCACTAGTACATGTGAGGGCGGTAGTAATGGGGTCACTAGTACATGTGAGGGCGGTAGTAATGGGGTCACTAGTACATGTGAGGGCGGTAGTAATGGGGTCACTAGTACATGTGAGGGCGGTAGTAATGGGGTCACTAGTACATGTGAGGGCGGTAGTAATGGGGTCACTAGTACATGTGAGGGCGGTAGTAATGGGGTCACTAGTAGATGTGAGGGCGGTAGTAATGGGGTCACTAGTGGATGTGAACATGAGGGTGGTAGTAATGGGGTTACTAGTAGATGTGAGGGTGGTAATAATGGGATCACTAGTAGATGTGAGGGTGGTAGTAATGGGGTCACTAGTAGATGTGAGGGTGGTAATAATGGGGTCATTAGTGGATCTGAGGGCGGTAGTAATGGCGTCACTAGTAGATGTGAGGGCGGTGGTAATGGGATCACTAGTAGATGTGAGGGCGGTAGTAATGGGGTCACTAGTAGATGTGAGGGCGGTAGTAATGGGGTCACTAGTAGATGTGAGGGCGGTAGTAATGGGGTCACTAGTAGATGTGAGGGCGGTAGTAATGGGGTCACTAGTAGATGTGAGGGCGGTAGTAATGGGGTCACTAGTAGATGTGAGGGGTGGTAATAATGGGGTCACTAGTAGATCTGAGGGCGGTAGTAATGGGGTCACTAGTAGATGTGAGGGCGGTAGTAATGGGGTCACTAGTAGATGTGAGGGCGGTAGTAATGGGGTCACTAGTAGATGTGAGGGCGGTAGTAATGGGGTCACTAGTAGATGTGAGGGCGGTAGTAATGGGGTCACTAGTAGATGTGAGGGCGGTAGTAATGGGGTCACTAGTAGATGGGGACATGAGGGTGGTAGTAATTGGGTATTGTCCCCCCTCCTTTCCATGTACTTCCAGTTTGGTTGCAATTATTACAAGGCCCTCCCCTCCCCCCCACCCTCCCACGTTATGAGGGCATGGACGGCGATTAGGAAGCCATGGGTTTGCCGGGTGTCGTACGTTGGCACCGCACTTTCCACAAGCTTCGTTGGCAGCGATGTTGCGATGTGACGTGAGGGGGTGAGAACTTGTGAGTGAAACGCGTAGGTGTGCACGTGGGAGATGAGTCTGGATGTCTCGGGCTGCTCGCGAATCCCCTGCATGTTTTCTGCACGAGCGCGCGTCTTGCATGTCTGTCTACGGGCTTAAATACACGCCAGTGCCGTCCGGACATATGTCGTTCACGGCGTGTGCACGTCCTCTGCAGTCTGTGTGGGTGTCTGTGCTCAGCCGCGGGTTGCGTGGGTACGTGTCCCCATTTGCATATCTGTATGAAGATGTGCCTGAACATGTCCTTTAAGGCATATGTGTGCTCGTACGTCCTCTTTTGTTTGGGCACATATACACTCGGGGTGGGGGGAGGAGGGGGACGCTGTCGTGCACCTTCACCACATTAGATAGCCAGGTTTACGGGGATTGGCGGGGGGGGGAGACGGGTCCGTGCTTATATCCAGGGCTTGACTCCCGATGGTCAAGATCTATCAACTTGGTGACGTTTATGATCCGATATCACCAGACAGCAGGGGGTAGAAGAGCGGACCCCCACTATGTGCATTTCAGACAAACGGCTGCCAATCAGTTGCCTGAAACGCGTCGGTATGGGTCCAAGCAGCCATTTTTAGCCGCGGCGGTGGCGTACGGCATACCTATGTGGAAGCTCAGGCGCTCAGGTATACCTCCATGTATGTGTGTCTGGTGGGCATGTGTCGGGACACGTCTTGCATGCTCCGTCGTGTGTACGATCATGATGCCGGTAACATATGCACCCTGCCGTACGGCGCTCTGCATCCTCCATAAGAGCCCTTAACCCTTACACTGCTGCTCTTCATTGCCATTCTGCATGGCAGCGAAGAGCTTGGGGGGGAGGGGGATTGTGTGCGTTGGGGTTGGGGGGGGGATGGGTAATCTGAGTCCTGTCTGCTCATGTCCCTCTATAGACACCATCATCATATGTAATACCGCGTCCATAAAATACGGCGCCAACCAGGTGTGCCGCATTACGGAAAACGTGCGCTATTATCAATTAGCTGCGACATTACGCCATTTATTATTACGGATCAGCGGCTTTTTTGTTTTTTAGCTGCAAAAAATGCCGCCAAATGACCCCCTACGTGAAGGGGGACTTCATATATGTACCCTAGGAAGGTCAGGCTGGCAATGATGGGGGGTCGGACCCTCTTCGCTTGTGCTTTTCCGTCCTCCTCACCTCCAACGTTTTTTATTTGTCCATGTTTTTTTTCAGGGCTTTTGTGTTATTTGTTTGTTTTTGTTTTTATGTCACCATTTTAGATCCGTGATTTTTTTTATTTTTTTTTTTATTTTTATCCCTTTTTTTGGTGATAAAAAAATCAATTTTTATTTCATTTATTTTTATTTTATTTGTTATTTTCATTTTTTTTTTATTCCTTTTTTGCTGATAGAAAAAGCAATTTTTATTTTTTTTATGTATTTTCTCTGTAATATTTTCTTTTTTTTATTTTTTTTGCATTTTTAACTTTTCCTCCTAGTGGATTGATTGCTCGTGTAATATTGCGGCGTATCGTAAAATAACCGATCGTTGGGTGTAGTAATATGGTGGACACAGCGGCTTTCTATAGCCATGACAATGCCACCGGCACCCTATTTCCAATGTTAGTCTTTCATTATTGATAAAGACATTTAAGGGGTTAAACTGCTTCCCCGAATAGTTAGGCTTGGGTGCCGGCTGTGCAGTGCAGGCTGAGCCTTTAGGTCCCACACCCTTTTCTTCCCTTCGAAGGCTAGACCTGTTACTGCTTTTGGCCAGTTACATTTTATATTTCAGTTCCTCTCCCTGTATAAGATCTCTGCCGTGTGTCAGTGAATGAGAGCATCAGGCCTGAAACAAAATCTGGCTATGTTGTCCATTGCAACCAATCAGAGCTCAGCTTTTATTTCTTACACAGCGCAGATAATATGAAAGCTGCACTGTGATTGGTCGCTATGAGCAACAAGCAGAGCTCGGCTTTCCTTTTTTTGCACTGCTGTGGTAAAAAGAAAGTTGCACCGTGATTGGTCACTACAGGCATCAATGAGAGCTCAGCTTACATGTCTAGTAAAATGAAAGCAGCACTATGATTGGTTGCTATAAGCAACAAGCAGAGCTCAGCTTTATTTTCTTACACTGCAGTGGTAAAATGAAAGCTGCACCATGATTGGTTGTTAGAGGCATCAATCAGAGCTCAGCTTACAGTCTGGTAAAATGAAAGCTGTGCCGTGATTGGTCGCTATGAGCAACAAGCAGAGCTCAGCTTTAATTTCTTACAATGCTGTGGTAAAAGGAAAGCTGCTCTGTGATTGGTCGCTATTGGCATCAATCAGAGCTCAGCTTTCATTCTGTACACAGCTCTGGTAAAAGGAAAGCTGTGCTGTGATTGGTCGCTATGAGCAACAAACAGAGTTCGTCTTTAATTTCTTACACTCCTGTGGTAAAATGAAAGCAGCGCAGTGATTGGTCACTATAGGCATCAATCAGAGCTCAGCTTACAGCTCTGGTAAAATGAAAGCTGCTCCTTGATTGGTCGCTATGAGCAACAAGTAAAGCTCAGCTTTATATTCTTACACTGCTGTGGTAAAATGAAAGCTGCACTGTGATTGGTCACTGTGGGCATCAATCAGAGTTCAGCTTACAGCTCTAAATTAAAATGAAAGCTGTTACTTGATTGGTCGCTATGAGCAACAAGCAAAATTTGGCTTTAATCCCTTACAATGCTGTGGTAAAATGAAAGCCGTGCCATGATTGGCCGCTATAGGCATCAATCAGAGCTCAGCTTACAGCTCTGGTACAATGAAAGCTGCTCCTTGATTGGTCGCTATGAGCAACAAGCAGAGCTCGGCTGTAATTTCTTACACTGCTGAGGTAAAAGGAAAGTTGCTCTGTGATTGGTCGCTATGGGCATCAATCAGAGCTTAGCTTTCATTCCTTACACAGCTGTGGTAAATTGAAAGCTGCGCCGTGATTGGTCACTGTGGGCATCAATCAGAGCTCAGCTTACAGCTCTGATAAAATGACAGCTGCTCCTTGATTGGTCGCCATGAGCAACAAACAGAGTTCGGCTTTAATTTCTTACACTGCTGGGGTAAAATGAAAGCTGTGCTGTGATTGGTCGCATCGGAAAACAAGCAGAGTTCTGCCCTCAATGAGGCCGATTTGTCCGAAAAGTTTGCACCGGAATCCTGGTGTAAAGCGTTTTTAAATTTTATTTATTTATTTATTTATTTATTTTTTTTAGCAGTTTCTGCCCATGTTTTGCTGTCTGGTAGGGGGTGGTCGGTCTCCAAGGCAACAAACTGTAAACCAAAAGAAAAGTGTTAATATCTCAATAACAGCTGAAAGTTTTAATAAGTGGTCAATAGCAAATATGCTTGTATCTACAAGCAGAATCCGCCAATACCCATTTACGAAGGTGGGTACTAACCCTTTAAATGCCAGTGTCCATGCCTGACAGCTGTGTTTAGGTGGTGCGATCTCATATCTTGACCATTATGACCCCCCATGGTGTGTCGCTGTAATATAGAATACACAAATCGCATCTTGGTTCCAACAGGAACCAAAAGAGCCTTAGCTATCGAATTTCCAAATTCCTACATCACTGTTCTGACTTAATTTGTCAGATCATAGGGGCATGGCGGTGAGATCGTGACCTTGGTGTCCACACTGGCCAAGGGTCTGCTGACTCGACCTCGACAGTCTCATTAATGTCTATGGGGCTGTCAAGGTCGATGCTGGAGGCACCACAGCCAGTCCGTGCATCGGGGTCCGAATATAGGTTGTTAAATATGGATATGTGAATCCAACCTTATATGTAGGATCGGTTCCCAGAAGTCAGACACCTATTACTAGACCCCCTTAAAAGATTTTTGACTGACTAACCATTTAGGATCCCTCTTCTTTTAGTTACATTGCATTGATGTCGGCCAAACCCAACAATTTCGGCAAGACCGGGACGATTTATGCCAACTTTCCCCTCTCTCCCTCCCATTTAGAACACATGCATGCTCAGTCAAGCTGAGCGTGCATGTGTTTTGGGAGGGACAAAAGTTGGAAAGAACAATCGTTAGCTATACAAACCTCTGATCTGAAGTATATGGCTTGCTTTAAAGGGTTGTCTAGTGCCACTTGATTTGGGAGTGGCGCCAGACAAGCTTTTAAAATGGTCATATACTTGTTGAGGAATATCATCGACTCGTCTCACCTCCCCATACAAATTCCCTGTAGTGAGTTAACTTATAAACCATCAGTGAGCTCGTTCTTGCAGTTTATAGTTTTTTTTGTGTTTTCTGAGTTTTGCTTGTCTGACTTGTGTCCAGAGACCACATCAAAGTTGAGTAGAACTTTGATGTGGACATAAATGAGCTCAGAAAGAGAAAAATACCCTCCGGTTTGTATCTGGTTTCTCGATTCCTGACCTAAAGGGTTGAGTAAACTGAAGACTTAATAACGCAAAGGTCTCCTGGTGCCACCATTCTCAGTACTTTTTCAAGTGTATTTTTCTGGACAACCCCTTTAAGTCCTATGCTAACATTAGGTTGCATGTCAGATTGCTTCTCTCTTTTTTGGCCTTGTGTACTGATTTTCCTGTTTTTTGGTTTTCTTTTTACAGGTGCCATCCTTCTAGAAGAGATCCCCCGAAGATGAAACCGGTAAAGAAAGCAACAAACTCCACCCGCAGTAAGAAACCAAAAAGAAAGGTGGAGGAAGGAAGGCAGGAGGAAGAGGCCACCGAGGAGGAGCCTTCAGAGGAGGCAGCGGAAGAAGCCGGACACCACCTGGCATTTGTAGGTGCTAGGAAGATGCAGGTTAAAGTGGAGCCTGCGGTGGCCGACATCACCGGGACCCGGAAAACGGAACAGGAACTGGCATCGGAGCAGGTCATGGAGGTGGAGACGCCGGCGGGCACATCTCAGGTTGGCTTGGAAGCCTCTAACAATGACCAAGTGATGAATAAAGGGGTGTACGAGCCACCCCGATGGGACATGCCTTTGAGCAGGAAAACGGCAACTTTCAAGTCTAAAGCGCCCAAAAGAAAGTACGTTGAGGGCCAAGGATCACAAGAAGATTCCTCCAACAGCAGTGAAGGTCCTCCGGCACCTCAGGAGTGCATGCTGGAGCAGTCCGCAGCAGCAGCCGCCCCTGCCGTGGAGACCGAGGAAATCTGTCCCTCCGTCAGGTCTTCTAGTACAGACACGGCCAGCGAGCACTCCGCCGACTTAGAAGAAGAAGCCGAGAAAGTCCAAACGGAGCTGGAGCCACCGGCCGCGTCCTTTCCCGAGATGGACACTCGAGGTCTTCTGCAACCCCAGAAGGTTCTGGCCAGGAAGGAAGACGTCTTTCATCTCTGCCAAGTAAAGCAAGTCCGTCGGAACCAAGAACTGGGTGTGCTGTTTCCCGGCTCGCAGACAATTACATTCCTGGACATCATGCAGGAACCGGTTCTTTTAGACCAGATTCCGGCACCGGGTGAAGTCAAAGTGAGTTCGGCGGTGTGCGCTTGCGTCGGACCCGAGAGCACGACTTTCCGGGAGGGGACTGTTGTGGAGATCATTCAGAATCCGCTGTCTTATAAAGTTTGCTTTCAGCAGAGTCCCGGACGTCGGGACCGGGATTACGGCTGGGTCCCCCACAATAGTATCCGGCTGGTCCGCTTCCCGTGGTGTAAGGAGCCAATATTGATGGTTCCCCGTGCCGCTGAGGAGAAGCCACCACTCGGAAGATTCCCCGGCGCGCATCCTCCCGAGACACAGCCCGTGGAGATGCCAACATCAGAAACAAAGCACCTTGAGGATGCCGAGGTGTCCAAGATCAGTTTTAGCATGCCAGTGAGCGAGGAGAAGATGTCTTCTGTCCAGCACTGTATTCTCTCGCCACCCAAGTCCCCGGCATACGGGATAATGAGCCGCCTGCCGGAGCAGCCGTCCCCACTGCTGAGCCCGGATGCGGGGAGCCGGAGCAGCTGCAGCAGCGTGTCTTTGGATAAGTGCAGTACACCAGGATCCCGTTCCCGGACCCCACTAACGGCAGCGCAGCAGAAGTACAAGAAAGGAGACGTAGTCTGCACCCCCAACGGGATCCGTAAGAAGTTTAACGGGAAGCAATGGAGGCGACTGTGCTCCCGGGACGGCTGCATGAAGGAGTCCCAGCGTAGAGGCTACTGCTCCCGACACCTGTCCATGAGGACGAAGGAGATGGAGAGCTTGTCCGAAGGCCGGAGCGGCCGGGAGGGGAGTGCGGAGTTTGAGTGGGACGACACGTCCCGGGACAGTGAGGTCAGCAGCATACGCACCGACTCCCGTCCCCGTCTTGTGGCCGCCGCCGATCTCTCCCGCTTTGACTTTGACGAATGTGAAGCTGCAAATATGTTAGTGTCTCTGGGAAGTTCTCGCTCGGGGACGCCATCCTTCTCGCCCGTCTCCAACCAGTCTCCATTCTCCCCAACGCCGTCGCCTTCGCCTTCTCCACTTTTCGGGTTTAGACCCGCCAATTTTAGCCCCATTAACGCTTCCCCCGTCATCCAGCGAGCTCGCAGCCGTCATGTAAGCGCAAGCACCCCAAAAGGGCAAGCGGTATTGACCCCAGAAATGTTGCACCACCCCCACCATCGAGAGAGGCAAGCGGCTGGTATCCTACCCTCATTCCAGACCAACCTCACCTTCACCGTACCCATGAGCCCCAGCAAACGGAAGCCAGAGTCCCATCATGGCAGTGCCAGCTCATCTGCAGACTTCCAGAAGACTGATAGTATGGACTCCGGGGTGGACTCGGTCTCTCACACCCCGACCCCATCCACACCTGCCGGTTTCCGATCGGTGTCACCCGCCATCTTCTCCCGATCTCAGCAGGCCTCTCCATCTTTGCTCCTGTCGCCCCCCGCTGGCCTTACATCAGACCCTAGCCCCAGTGTCCGCAGGGTCCCAGCCGTGCAGAGAGACTCGCCCGTTATTGTACGGAACCCGGATGTCCCTCTACCGTCAAAGTTTGTGGAAAAGCCTTCCGATGGTGGACCTCGCGGAATCGGCGGAGCGGTCACAGGCGGAGGCGGTAGTCCCAGGCGCCTGGTTAAAGTGTGCACCAAGGAGCATCCGTCTAAGACTCAGCTCCAGATACCGGTACCCATCAATGCCACCCAGATGCAGAATGTGGCACGGTCAATGCCATCTTGTCAAACGAGCATGGGGGAGTCGATCACCTGCACGTCGTCCGGATCTTTGGACCACCCCCCCGCCATCTTCAGCGTCTCCTCGCCATTCCAGCCTGTCGCCTTCCATCCATCCCCTGCCGCTCTGCTGCCCGTTATTGTGCCCAGCGACTACAGCAGCCACCCCGCTCCGAAGAAAGAGATCATCATGGGCCGGCCTGGCACAGGTAAGCGACTACTTCGCAGCCGAGATGCTCTATACCCAGACTGTTCTCTCATTGCAATGTTCTTAAAGGTGGAGTTTCCCTTTAGAGGGGAATAAAAGGCAAACAGCGCCAAACTTGTGCACTGGTCATATGTGGTATTGCAGCCCGACCCCCCCCCCCCATCCCCCTTTTTTTTTCTATTTCTGAACAACCCCTTTAAAGGGAAACTCCACCTAGGAAGTTATGGCAAGCAATAAAAATCTGTTGTTTTTTGAGGGGGTGGAGATTTGGCTTTTACAGCAGAGTAACCTCAGTGTAATTGGGCGCTTGATTGGTCCATGTAATGGCTCAGTGATTTGTGCTATGGTTTAAATAATGACATGTAGTGTTCTCTGTTATCAGCCAAAATCCGGCTGGCATGCAGCTGACTGTTCTTTGCCCCCATGGCGAGTTTATCTGTATACCAGTGTGTGCTGACTTCCTATAGGGGAATGTCTCAGGAGTGGGTGTCATGCCGGAGCAGCTGCGTCTTGGGGGGGGGGGGGATTTCCTGTCCGGCGCTCCCTGGGAAGCTCGCGGCCTCTCCCCGGCCTGGAATCGCTGGGCAGTACGTGGCGGCCCACGCTCGGCTGACAGTTTTCTCCCGACTCCTCTATACACATGCACGCTCTGCCCAGCTCCTCTCTATACATGCACGCTCGGCCCAGCTCCTCTCTATACATGCACGCTCGGCCCGGCTGACACCTCTGTCCCGGCTCCTCTCTACACTCTCTCTCTCTCTCTCTCTTCTCTCCCGACTCCTCTATACGCATGCACGCTCGGCCCAGCTCGTCTATACACATGCATGCTCGGCCCGGCTGACACCTCTCCTGGCTCCTCTCTACACATGCACACTCAGCCTGGCTGACTCTTCTCTCCCGACTCCTCTCTACACATGCACGCTCGGCCCAGCTCGTCTATACACATGCATGCTCGGCCCGGCTGACACCTCTCTCCCGGCTCCTCTCTACACATGCATGCTCGGCCCAGCTCGTCTATACACATGCACGCTCGGCCTGGCTGACACCACTCTCCCGGCTCCTATCTACACATGCACGCTCGGCCCGTCTGACACCACTCTCACGGCTCCTCTTTACATATGCACACTCGGCCCAGCTCGTCTATACACATGCACGCTCGGCCCGGCTGACTCTTCTCTCCCGGGTCCTCTATACACATGCATGCTCGGCCCAGCTCGTCTATACACATGCACGCTCAGCCCGGCTGACTCTTCTCTCCCGGATCCTCTATACACATGCACGCTCGGCCCGGCTGACACCTCTCTCCCGGCTCCTCTATACACATGTGTGTCACCCAGGGAATGGGGTACTCGGTCCCAGGCAGTTCACTATTTAGGGATGTCACTTTGGTGGCCGTTGCCCGGTCCTGTGCCCTGGGGCCTTTTTGAAAAGGGGTTAATTACATGGGACTTGAAAGTCATTTATGTGACGCCACCTGCGGGTTGCAGTCAATAGGATGGAACCGCCGCTGCTTAGTGGAATTACCCCTTTGCTGATGGTGATGGCAGCTATGGTGGTAGGCCCTGCGCAGGCACGGCTGAGCCAGGGGAGTTGTGAGATGGGAGCTTTGCACTTTATAATGAAGGAGACCACACCGGGGTTGTAATGAGCAGTCCCTATTCACTTTAACCTGTCACCTGACCTAGGGCCCTGTGCCCCGTGCGTGCTCTGGTCCCAGCGGTACCTGGATGTGCCTGCCCTGGCAACCTCTCTCCTGTGCCCCCCAGTCACCGTTATACAACCCAGCTCTAGGCACGTCTGTACACTTTCACTACTACTTCAGACTTTGCCTACTGTCTCCTCGCACCAGGCTGTCTGGTCCCCCTGGTCTGGCTCCGCCCTCTAGGTGGCCATCCCCCAGTGTCTGACTAGTCCATGCCCCCTGGTGTGTCGTGGGAACTAGGGTTTTAGTGTGTGCAGGTGTTACTGGCACTGGTTTTCCAAGTCCCAGAGGGTAGGCCCTGCATCTTAGTGAGGATGCAGTACCTAGTAGTGCCCTGAGTAGTTCAGGGACGCTACACATGCACGCTCGGCCCGGCTGACCCTTCTCTCCCAGCTCCTCTATTCTCATGCACCCTCGGCCCGGCTGACCATTCTCTCCCAGCGCCTCTATTCTCATGCACCCTCGGCCCGGCTAACCATTCTCTCCCAGCTCCTCTATTCTCATGCACGCTCGGCCCGGCTGACCATTCTCTCCCAGCTCCTCTATTCTCATGCACGCTCGGCCCGGCTGACCATTCTCTCCCAGCTCCTCTATTCTCATGCACGCTCGGCGCGGCTGACACTTCTCTGACTTTTCTGTACACATGGATGCTCAACCCAGGTGACTCTTCTCTCCCGTCTCCTCTCTACACTTGCACGCTCAGCCCGGCTGACTCTTCTCTTCATGCTCCTCTGTACACATGCACGCTCAGCCCGGCTGACTCTCCTCTCCCGACTCCTCCTTACACATGCACGCTCGGCCTGGCTGACTCTTCTCTCTTGGCTCCGCTATACACATGCATGTTCGGCCCGGTTGACACATTTTTCCCTTGGCTCCTCTATACACATGTAAGCTCAGCCCGGCTGACACTTCTCTGGCTTTTCTGTACACATGCACGCTCGGCCCGGCTGACCCTTCTCTCCCAGCTCCTCTATTCTCATGTAGCCTCGGCCCGGCTGACCCTTCTCTCCCAGCTCCTCCTATTCTCATGCACGCTTGGCCCGGCTGACTCTCTTCTCTCCCAGCTCCTCTATACACATGCACGCTCAGCCCGGCTGACCCTTCTCTCCCAGCTCCTCCTATTCTCATGCACGCTCGGCCTGGCTGACTCTTCTCTCCCAGCTCCTCTATACACATGCACGCTCGGCCCGGCTGACTCTTCTCTCCCAGCTCCTCTATACACATGCACGCTCAGCCCAGCTGACTCCTCTCTCCCAGCTTCTCTATACACATGGACGCTCGGCCCGGCTGACCCTTCTCTCCCAGCTCCTCCTATTCTCATGCACGCTCGGCCCGGCTGACCCTTCTCTCCCAGCTCCTCTATTCTCATGCACCCTCGGCCCGGCTGACCCTTCTCTCCCATCTCCTCTATTCTCATGCACGCTCGACCCGGCTGACCATTCTTTCCCAGCTCCTCTATTCTCATGCACCCTCGGCCCGGCTGACCATTCTCTCCCAGCTCCTCTATTCTCATGCACGCTCGGCCCGGCTGACCCTTCTCTACCATCTCCTTTATATACCCTTCAGGGGTCTGATAGAGCTGGGTGATGGGCACCGTATTGGTGTCTCCCAGCTTTTCCCAGTGAGGGGTTTGCCTTGTTCCAGCTTCGCCCATCTCCTGCTTTTCTCCCTGCACCCTCTGCTCCCACGTTCCCCGTTGCCTCCTGTACTTTTCCCTTTCTTTTCTCCCCCGTGACCCTGAGCTGTGAATGTAACTTGCCGGGAAAGTGTGAATGAAATGTCTCAGTTCCCGGAGCCGTAGAGGAGGTGTCTGCGCGGGCGCCATACCAGGCTCATTACCTCTATTTTTGTCCGCACAGAATTAGGACTGGGGGGTGGGTGGGTGGGAAAGTGTAGCGGAGTGAAAATTGTGCCCTATATGTGTGGGGGTGGGGGTCTCATCCAACTTTCCCAGACCCCTGAACGGCAAGACTAAGCATATACAATCATGTCATGTGTTGGCTTTTCCGATCAGGACCGTAGAAAAGTTGTGTGACAGCCATCTGGTATGTGAAGCGCCCACCGTGCGTTGGGTACGGCAAGGGTTGAACAGTTGGCGAGCCCGCCGGGATGCCTCACTGCTGGCACAGGCCTCTGCATGAGAACTGGCTCCGAAAAAGACATCCCCCCTCCCCCAAACTGGATGGTAATACTCACCCCGAGCGGGCAGGAACCAACCTGCAAAAACTACAGCTGCCAGCGGCCGTCGGGGCATGCTGAGGGTTGTAGTTTTGCAGTGTGAACCCGCACGTAGCCTTTGTTGCTTCTTCTCCATGGTTGCCGCCCGCCGCCACCTTCTTCTCCTTCTGCTCTAATTGTCGTCGCGCTCCCCCGGCCCCCGCTCCGTTCCCCATCTATAATAAGCATCTACGGTTTCCCCCCGTGGGTGTCTTCTGCTCGGCCGAGCGGGGGTTAACGGTGCCTCGTCGTTCCCGTCATCAGTGACACAAAACCCGTTCCTCGGCAACAGGTAACCGAGGCGACCGTTTCCAAAAAAAAAAAAAAAGCACGACGCACCCCCTCTCTCATCCTCCGCTCCCTATTAATTAACCCTCGCAGTGCTCGCCAGTCGCTGATTGGATAATTGAGTCTGTTTAAACTCTTTGCGACTTCAAAAACTTTTTTTTCTAAAGGGATGCAGCACTTTTTTAGGAAGCCCCGTGTCTTGGGGGGCAGGTCCTGTACCACGGACCCCGTGATTTTCCGATGTACTCCACCCTGGGAGCGGAGGGGTTAATCCTGCCTTCCCACACACGCTTCCTTCTCACATTAGAGCATCCCTTCCCTGCTGTCTGCACAGATCGCCTGCAGCCGCCGCCACCGTTACATTCAACTCGGATGAATCGCGAGGTCGTGCGTCATCAGCGAGGCGCAATACCAGGCATGGCCACTACTGGATGTATGTCGCTATAGGACTTCTGCCAGCATGGATCCCTTTGGTCAGGGAATGGAAGAATCGGGCATGTTCGATTTCAATATGCCTGATCCTACCTAAATTCTGCTCACAGTTGTATCCAGAGTCGGCAGCACCAATCCCCCGCGTCGTGATAGTTTGTTACAATGTATCAGACCAATTCCTGCCCGCAGATCCTCGACTTGTGATTGGGCGTCCGCTGTGTGATCGACCAATCGAGTGGGATCTCCATTACTGAATGGATTAGAGCCGGGAACATGTCGCCCCCCCCTCCTCCGTGTGTTGTAATCTGCAGGCGGCCATCACTCAGGAGCACAATGCGTTATCGACAGGAGGTCAGCGGAAGACGAGGCGGATCAATATCTGTCAGACGGAGGCGGCGCTAATCCCACTCCGGCCCCCGACATCACAATTAACAGTCCATTAATCCAAGGAGTTTTCTGCTGTACAAGTGCAACACGGTGTTCCCTCCCCACAGTGAGGTCATAGTGAGGGTGACGCCGATTTCCCCACAGTGAGGTCATAGTGAGGGTGACGCCGATTTCCCCACAGTGAGGTCATAGTGAGGGTGACGCCGATTTCCCCACAGTGAGGTCATAGTGAGGGTGACGCCGATTTCCCCACAGTGAGGTCATAGTGAGGGTGACGCCGATTTCCCCACAGTGAGGTCATAGTGAGGGTGACGCCGATTTCCCCACAGTGAGGTCATAGTGAGGGTGACGCCGATTTCCCCACAGTGAGGTCATAGGGAGGGTGACGCCGATTTCCCCACAGTGAGGTCATAGGGAGGGTGACGCCGATTTCCCCACAGTGAGGTCATAGGGAGGGTGACGCCGATTTCCCCACAGTGAGGTCATAGGGAGGGTGACGCCGATTTCCCCACAGTGAGGTCATAGGGAGGGTGACGCCGATTTCCCCACAGTGAGGTCATAGTGAGGGTGACGCCGATTTCCCCACAGTGAGGTCATAGTGAGGGTGACGCCGATTTCCCCACAGTGAGGTCATAGTGAGGGTGACGCCGATTTCCCCACAGTGAGGTCATAGTGAGGGTGACGCCGATTTCCCCACAGTGAGGTCATAGTGAGGGTGACGCCGATTTCCCCACAGTGAGGTCATAGTGAGGGTGACGCCGATTTCCCCACAGTGAGGTCATAGTGAGGGTGACGCCGATTTCCCCACAGTGAAGTCATAGTGAGGGTGACGCCGATTTCCCCACAGTGAGGTCATAGTGAGGGTGACGCCATCTTTCTCTCTTTCTTGCTCTTTTTCTCACGTCATCTTTCTCTTTTTTGCTCTCTCTCTCCCTCTTTTTCTCTCTTCATCTTTCGTTCTCGCTTTTTCTTTTTCGCCGTCTTTCTCTTTCTCGCTCTTTTTCTCTCGTCATCTTTCCTCTTTCTTGCTCTTTCTCTCTCACCAGCTTTCTCTCTTTCTCGCTCTTTCTTTCTCGCCATCCTTCTTTTATCGCTCTTTTTTCTTTCTCCCCATCTTTCTTTCTCTTTCTTTTTTCTCTCTCGCCATCTTTCTCCCTCTCGCTCTTTTTCTCTCTCGCCATCTTTCTCTTTCTCGCTCTCTCTCGCTCTTTTTCTCTCTCGCCATCTTTCTCTTTCTTGCTCTTTTTCTCTCTCGCCATCTTTCCTCTTTCGCCATCTTTCCTCTTTCTTGCTCTTTTTTTTCTCTCTCGCCATCTTTCTCTTTTTCTTGCTCTTTTTTTCTCTCTCCCCATCTTTTCCTCTTTCTTGCTCTTTTTCTCTCTCGCCATCTTTCTCTTTCTCGCTCTTTTCTCTCTCGCCATCTTTCTCTTTCTCGCTCTTTTTCTCTCTCGCCATCTTTTCCTCTTTCTTGCTCTTTTTCTCTCTCGCCATCTTTCTCTTTCTCGCTCTTTTCTCTCTCGCCATCTTTCTCTTTCTCGCTCTTTTTCTCTCTCGCCATCTTTCTTTCTCTTTCTCGCTCTTTTTCTCTCTCTCCATCTTTCTCTTTCTCGCTCTTTTTTCTCTCGCCATCTTTCTCTCTTTCTTGCTCTTTTTTCTCTCTCGCCATCTTTCTTTCTCTTTTCGCTCTTTTTCTCTCTCTCCATCTTTCTCTTTCTCGCTCTTTTTTCTCTCGCCATCTTTCTCTCTTTCTTGCTCTTTTTTCTCTCTCGCCATCTTTCCCTTTCTCGCTCTTTTTTTCTCTCGCCATCTTTCTCTCTTTCGCCATCTTCTTGCTCTTATTCTCTTTCGCCATCTTTCTCTCTTTCTTGCTCTTTTTTTCTCTCTCGCCATCTTTCTCTCTTTCGCCATCTTCTTGCTCTTATTCTCTTTCGCCATCTTTCTCTCTTTCTTGCTCTTTTTTCTCTCTCGCCATCTTTCCCTTTCTCGCTCTTTTTTTCTCTCGCCATCTTTCTCTCTTTCGCCATCTTCTTGCTCTTATTCTCTTTCGCCATCTTTCTCTCTTTCTTGCTCTTTTTTCTCTCTCGCCATCTTTCCCTTTCTCGCTCTTTTTTTCTCTCGCCATCTTTCTCTCTTTCGCCATCTTCTTGCTCTTATTCTCTTTCGCCATCTTTCTCTCTTTCTTGCTCTTTTTTTCTCTCTCGCCATCTTTCCTCTTTCTCGCTCTTTTTTTCTCTCTCCATCTTTCTCTCTTTCGCCATCTTCTTGCTCTTATTCTCTCGCACCATCTTTCTTTCTTTCTCGCTCTTTCTCTTTCGCCATCTTTCTTTCTTCCTAGTTTTTCTCTCCTTTTTTTTTTTTTTCTTTCTTCCTGTTTTGTGCTCTCTTCCTTTCTTTTTCTTTCCCCCTCTCTCCCCATACGGTGGCATTACGCTATTTGTGAATGCTGGGAGTAGTAGTTGTGGTTGCGCTCTGTGACGTTGCGCTCGTATTTTGTCGCGCGGTTGTTTTTCTCTCAGACGCTGAGTCACGGTCACACGACCTCATGAGACACCATTATACTGGAAGGGTCACACCCAAAATCTGTGGGGCGGCGGAGGCCTTCACATGTGTGGTGCCCGCTCTGCGCACAGGAGTCGTAGTATCAGGGAGGTAGCAGAGAACTTTCTTCTGTTCCCGTCCTGTAGTAAATTTCTCCTTTATTCCCGGATAGATCTATAAATCCGAAGTCTCACGGCGCCCTCTAGTGGCTGATAGTGGAGTGATCTGAGGGATCCCGCACACCAGTATGGGTGATGAGTATCTGCTCGTCCCCTGGAGATCTGGAGCCATTAGGATGTGAGCAGCGCTCATTATAGGATATAGATTAGTGTCAGGCGGTGGTGGCGCGAGGCCAGGTATCGAGCGGCGGTCACTGTATACAGAGCTGACGTGTTATATCCTCACATCGGCCTGTAGGTCATAGATGGCCTGGTGGTGACCATGCACATTAGATTTATGTGGGCCGCACCGACATATGAGACCAGATGAGCATAGGATGTATATAGGGGCTGTCCTCGCCCTCTTCCGCGCTCCATCTCTGCGCTCTCTTTTTAGACCCTGGCGCTCCATCCCTGTTCTCTATTGCACCCCCGCGCTTTTTCTCGGCTCTCTATTGCGCCCCCGCGCTCCTTCTCGGCTGTCTATTGCGCCCCCGCGCTCCTCCTCGGCTCTCTGTTGCGCCCCCGCGCTCCTCCTCGGCTCTCTATCGCGCCCCCGCGCTCCTCCTCGGCTCTCTATCGCGCCCCCGCGCTCCTCCTCGGCTCTCTATCGCGCCCCCGCGCTCCTCCTCGGCTCTCTATCGCGCCCCCGCGCTCCTCCTCGGCTCTCT